>NC_056751.1:3608954-3801454 GCF_019279795.1 Protopterus annectens
AAAGAGGCTCAGGCACAGAATGCAAACAACAATTGTCACCTGTAGGAAAACCTAGCATGCGCAGATATCACCTGTAAGCAAAGGCAAGTTTCATGAAAGAAATAAGATATAGTGTAAGAGAAACTTTGAAACTTAACACAGATATAATTATATTAGTGCACAAACAAGAAGCAGGAGAAACTAAATAGGGAAAATGTCCTCATAATTATTTTATTTATTTATTTGACATTTGTTGACCGGGTAAGTTCGTCTGAGCTTGTGCCCTTTTTCACTGGAGGTCCGGGATGAAACTCTCCAAAGAACAAAATTTAAATAGTAATAAGATGCATACATTCTCAATTACAGACTTAACAAATGATAAAATACAATGTATAGTTTTGAGAAAAAGTATCATAAGAAGTACAAAATCATTTTATCAGGAGTGGGACTTAGTACATAATTAAAAAAGAACTCTGTAAATAGGGGAGAAGAGGATAAGAAGTGAGTAAAGATGTGGTTAGCAAGAGGAAAGAGAGATGAGGAAGAGGAGATATGTCTAGGATCAAATGTTAGCTGTTATGCTGTGAGATAACATGGGGAGGCAGAAGTAAGAGGTATCAAAAATAGCATAGGGGGTAAGGATTGGCAGGTGTAAAGGTGAGACGTAGGAAGTAAAAACAGTACTAAAGCAGAGAAATGAACTAGGTAGTAAGTAATAGGGAGAAGAAGTGGTGAAAAGTGAGGGGGGGGCGAGTGAAAAGAGAGGGATGGAGAACTGAAGGGAAAACATTAAGTGGGGTGGTTGCAGTTACATGTCCAGGCAGAAAGTAGGTGATTTTTGAGTGCAGTCTTGGAAACATGTGCATGGGTTATATTTCTAAGTGACATAGGAAGCTTATTCCATGTTAGAGCTGGAAGGTAGCTGTAGAGGTTTTGTCCAAGTGATTTTTGGGGTTTGTAGACTTACAGGAGCACTAGGTCAGAGCTCCTAAGGGAACGTAGTGGATTATAGAGGGAGATGATATAGAATATGCTAGGGCGGGAGGATGGTTTGTTTAGGATAGAGTGGCTGACAAGTAGTTGATTAAATAATATATGGTTGGAAAATTCTAGCCACTTAACAGTTTTAAGAGCAAGACAGTGGTGAGATTTAGGTGGCATGCCAGCTTTGAACCTTTCGGCTTTAGTGTATGTGGTTTCCAGTTTAAATAGCAGAGATGACTGTAGGTTAGTAAGGATATGAAAGAAGTAGAAGAGGTTAGGTTGGAGAAAAGCCTGGGAAAGTGAAGTTCTAGAGTTAGGAGTAAGGAACCTTTGGTGTCTATAGAGTAGACCAAGTTTTTTTGTGGGTTTTCTTTATAGAATGGTGTACATGAAGGTCAAATTTAAGTTGGTCATCAATCATTTTATTTTATTTTTTATTTATTTATTTTTTTTTATTTTACATTTGTTGACCGAGATAGTCCGACTGGATGCATGCCCATTTTCAGTGGAGGCCCGGGGAGAAAAGCTCCATGGAATAACAAATCATCATAACATGTCACATATTACAAATAACAAATAAATATACTATTTACAGAGATTAGATGGGCAGACAATACAAATTAAATATAGAATATTTTCAGTGATTAGAAGAACAAACATTATAACAAATCGTCAGATAGTGTTATTCAGCGAGAGAATCGGATAAAATTACATAGTAGGCTACCTAGCAGATTTACACATTCCAGAGACAGGTTAACCAGGCTTGATACAGTGACATACCAGTTTGTTCCCAGGTGGTGTTTGAGCCTAGTTTTGAACTGACCAAGTGAAGAGAGTAAGGTAATATCAGCTGGTAGAGAGTTCCACGATCTACCTACATAATTTACGAAGAGTGAGTCACCGGCTGAGTTATTAGTTTTGCATATCTGAATAAGGAGTCTTTTGGAGGAGCGCAGTGGTCTAGGATTATTATAGAGGGTGACAAGATCTTTAAGTGCGGGGGTATTGTTAGAGTTATATATGATTTTATGGGCCAGAACCAATTGGTTATATATTATTAGACTGGGTCATTCAAGCCATCCAAGCTGAAATAAATTGATGCAGTGATGTGTCCTAAAAGGCAGCCCAGTGGCAAATCTGGCAATGTGGTTATAACAGATTGAGAGTTTGTTCATGACAGTCTTGTTAACATTAGAGAGAAGAGGGGATGCATACAGAAGAGTAGAGAGAAGGTGAGATTGAGCTATGACAACTTTGGCTGGGGGGGTTAGGAAGGCTTTTATTCTGTAAAGTGATCCTAGTTTTTTGTTGATGGTTTTGATCAATTGGTTAACATGTAGGTCAAATTTTAGATTATTACCTATAATGACACCTAATTGTTTAGTGGAGAGGTCAGGGGAGATTATTGTTCCATCATTTGCTTTTTATTATAAAGTTAACAGCAGTAGACCTTTGTGTAGGTAATAATAGCAATATTTTAGTTTTTTTAGGATTTAGAATCAGACATCGTTGGGGAAGCTAGTTTTCTACTGTGTTAAAGGTGGTCTGGGTGGCTATCTGTAACTCTACTGGAGATGTGGCCGAGCAGATCAGGGTAGAGTCGTCAGCATATTGGATACAGCTGACTTTTGAAATGACAGTATTCATATCATTGATGAAAATGGAAAATAACAAGGGCCCTAGTATAGAGCCTTGTGGTACTCCAAGAGTGTTAGGTAGTAGGTTAGCGAGTTTATTCTGCCAAAAAACAGCCTGCTATGTACCGCTTAGATAGGATTTAAACCATTGAAGGGCTTTAGGATCTAGACTGAGTGTTTGCAGGGTGTGGATTAATAGTTGGTGGTCAACCATATCAATGCCTTGGAAAGATCCAAGAAGAGGGCTCAAGAAATATGGTTATTGTTTCGATTATGGTTTATGGTGCTGGTAAAGGCTAGTAGGGCTGAGGTAGTACTGTGGTGAGGTCTGAAACCATGCTGGGTATCTGCCATGAAGTGGTTATGGATTAGGTGGTGCATGCACTGTCTCTGAAAAAAAAAATTCCATAATCTTTGCAAGTGGAGAGAGTATAGCTATAGGCTTATAGCTGGAGAATTCAGTAGAGCTACCTCCTTTATAGAGTGGGATTACATAGGATATTTTCCAGATAGTGGGAATTTTAGCTTCTTTTATGGTTTGATTAATAAGTATCGATACCAGCTATGCAATAGCATCAGCTGATTTTTATAGGTATTCAGCAGGAAGTTGGTCAGCCGATAGTGTGGTGGGTTTTAGTTTTTTGATTAGGGTACAGATAAGTGATAGGTTGAAAATTAAATGAGAGTAGGTTTCTAGAGGTGGCACTTTCTGGGCCAAGGGAGCTAGGAGGTAGTTGGCTGGCTAGGGCTTGAATTGTCTTGGTAAAGAATCAGTTAAAACTATTTGAAACATCTTCTGGGGGATTATCAGTAGTGGCAACTGGGATGGGGGTAGTAGTTTGTCCAGGGTGTAGGAGTTTATTCAAGCCTGCCCAAAACTTCTTAGGGTTATTTTGATTTTCTGTCTGTAATTTGCAGTAGTATTGTTTTTTGTCTTGTAGTATGAATTTTTTAGTTTCAATCCTAAGTTGCCTGTATTTAATTTGATCTTGGGGGTGTTTAGTTGAATGCCATAAAGCCCAGGCATTGTTTCTAAGGCTAATTTTGTCTCTAGTCTCTTTTGAAAGCCATGGTGCAGTTTTTGCCTTTGTTCTTTTTGAGCAAATAGGTGCATGTAAGTCAAGGATCTCAAGGAATTTATTGTTAAAGTACAAAACTGCTTCCTCTAAGGGGAGGAGTTTTACAATAGACCAATTACATGATTTTAGTTCCTGTTGGAATTTGGCTGAGTCAAAGTTTTTGTTATTTCTAACATTTCTTAGTAAGGATTGTTGGGGATTGATAGCTTTGTGCTTAATTATATATATTTTATTTATTTATTTTACATTTGTTGACCGGGCTAGTCCAACTGGATACATGTCCATTTTCAGTGGAGGCCCGAGGAGAAAAGCTCCAAGATCATGGTTACAAAAAACGAATACAAGTACAAAGTTGAAACAAGTACATACACTGACGTTTAAAGGCAAGATAGGTAGGGTTAGGAATAAGCAAATTCAAATTTTCTGACGAGAGAGAGAGAACAAGGTAAAAAGAAAGGTGTAGCAGAAGAGTATCTAGAAGGAGAGGAGATTTATAACTGAGTCGAGTTTGGCAAATTCAGAAGAAGGCAGCAGTAGAAGGAGTGAGGTACAAAAGGGGAGGGCAAAAACAGAAATAACTCCAGAGCCAAGTTCTATAACTGCACAGCAAGGAACAGTCACTTAGGCTACCAGGTACTGTGAAAAGTATCTATGCAACTGACAATTTTGTAGACTAGGAATTCTTAGAGAAATAGAAACCTTATGCCAGGAGTGAGTATGGAGTGGGAAAATATGGACAAGTGTATTGAGAAGGTGAAGACTGAGTAAAACAATGAATCCAAACTAGAAAGTGTTGGGTTTAGAGAGATCTCTTGTGGGGGTGATTTTTACCAGTAGTGTGCACTCCCTGAATACATTCTAATGAAATTTACAATCATAGAAGGTTTAAATCATTAACATACACTGTAATGTTCCTGTACTTTAAGTAAAGTGGCCACAGACTTTTTCAGATGCAGCTTGCTGGTAGAGAACTGCTATAGGGATGGTAGAGAACTGCTATAGGGATGCCCCACAGTGTTTGTATTAGCTGACAAATGAAGGTCACACTATTGTAAGATGCCAAAACTGCAGGCAGAACAGGCTAAAATTACTCCTGGTAGCTATGTGTTGGAGTTGGATAAAATAGTAGTGTTATTGAGGGAAGAAATTGAGAAAGAGGATTTGAGATTATTAAGAGGTTTAGGTAGAGATAGGAAACATTTTGTCTTTTTGGGGTTCATTATCAGTTGGTTGCTAGAAATGCAAGGTTTGGAAAGACTGAATGAGGTTTGAGTGAGTGAGTAGAGGTCAGAAAGGTTGTCAGCAATGGAGATGATAGTTGAGTCATCAGCATAAGGTATAAGGGAAGACTGAGGACAGGATGCATGTATCTGGCTAGTAAACATGTTAGAAGAGACCAAAAAATAGAGCCTTGTGGGACAACCATTTTTATCGATAGAAAAGGCAATAGACTATTGAGTCATCTGTCCAATTGCTGTCTGTTAAAGAGGTTGTTACAAACCAAGAGATAGTAGAAGGGTAGAGATTAAGTTCAGCTAGTTTAGAGAGAAGGATAGGGTGGGAGATAGTGTCTAAGGCTTTAGAGAGATCTAGGAATAAGTAGGACACTAGCTTATTGTTGTGTCTAGCTATGGAGATGGAGTTAGTAAAGGCTATGAACAGAAGTTCATGTAGGAGGAATCCACAGATATACACGCACACACCAGAAAGGCAGTTGACAATATTGGTGTAATGGTTGCGCTTGAACTGACTACCTAACATCACCATCTAAAGAACATTGACTGAATTGCAAGCACCACCTGAGATGTCTGTGTCCCACTGTGTCAGTCTATGTTTGAAAGGATGACATCACCATTGACTAATAGGGTGAAAGCCCTGCAAAACTGGAAAGAAAGTGGTGGAAGAACACAATAACACTGTACAGCTATGCATCCTGTAGATGTTTGAAGTCTTTTCTACATAGCATGAGAGGGAAACACCCTTGTATAGTTGTCAATTACTGCTGGATTCAAACCACCTAACTATCAAGTTACAACATCTACACAGCCAAGTATTAACAGCCAGCACCACAGGAGAAGTCACATTATAACTGAGAGATAGTGCACCTCTGAAACCATTATGTAATGTGTGTTTCCAAAACCTGGGTTTTGCCTGTGGATGTTAGACATCTATAAGGTAACCCTCTTCCACTGAAAATATGTCTTCTAATTGGAAGTCTACATAACATGTGTTGTGACAGAGCAAATTGTACATAGCAATCACATATTTAAGCAATGCTGGATTCAGACTACCAACATATCTCGCTATACAATCTGTAGAATACACTATTAACTGCAAACACCACAGGAGAAGTCTAACTTTGACAGTGAGAAAGTACACTTATGAAAGGATGATCTCATTGGTGTGGTGCAGATAAGATGTTTGTGTTAAAAATGTCATAAGGGGATGGGGAATTCCTCTGTCAGTTTAAATGTTTCCCCTGAGTAGAAATTGATACAGCACTACTGTTGATGAAGCAATATGTATCTGACACTTAAGATACACACACACACACACACACACACACACACACACACACACACACACACACACACACACACACACACAAGTTTACCATTGCCAGATTTGAACAACCTACCTGTCTAATTGCACAATCTAGACAACGCAATATTAATTTGAAGCACCACAGAAGTCTGCATTTCCAGAGTAAGAGAGTACACTTATGAAAGGATGACCTCATCAGTGTGTTGCAGAGAAACTAGTGTGCATCACAGATTTGGGTGAGAAGACATGTTTGTTGAAAAGCAGGAGTAACAGTAATGTGCTGATCACAAGTAATTATATACTGCTCACATATTTAATTTATGCTGTTATTCAAATACATTGCGGTAATGACAGTGACATGCCAATTTTATATGATGATGATTTGATGACAATCACACTTGTGACACAGCAGATTGACAACCAAGATTTCATGGCTGTTCTGCTCCAGATGGTTTTATGCAAACAGTAATGATTTTTTGGGCCATTATCAGTGTTTTTTGCTCATGCTTGGACAATGTTAATTGCATATACAAGCAGGTCAAAAATATGACAATGCACTGCCAAAACCCACCAATGAAGTATGTGTGAAAAGGTTCCATACCACTGCATGTCATTTACAAGGTAAAATTTGGAGTGCAGACATAACTTTACAGAATGAAGTATTCAGTCAACATCACAATTCAATCCATTTATCTTGATTACAAAAGTCCATTACCACATATATGCTTAATACAAACCAATAGCAATACTTTTATTTCGTCAAAATCTCTTCTTTGAAGCACACTGCTGACACGCTGATTTGCCCAGCTATTGACAGAGTATTAGTACATACATAATGATATACTGATGTGTTAAACGTAGAACAGAAATTAGCAATAGTCTATGGAGCTCCATGCTAACCTTTGTGCTAATGAGTATTGACAGGCAGGTCTGATTATGACGAAATCCAGAGCAGATATATGTTATGTTAATGTTGTATGTGTCATGATTTCTACATTAGTTGTGACATGTGCAGGACATTACTCGTTATATGGATAATGCAGGCTAGGGGTCCAAATGGAGAGATGATAAAATCAGCAAGCACAGGAAAGTAGCATTGCTGGCATTTCATTCATCCTCAAGTCTTGGTCAGTTTTAAATCTCACTAAGAAGACACTGATATATAGAATGTGGATGATTTAAAGCACAACTGAAAGTGTTCAAACCTTTCTCAGATGATACAAGAATGTCTTTTGGTCATGGTAAATGCAATAGCAACATTTAAAGCAAGAAAGCTGCTGCACAAAGAAAATAGTCTGTGGCAGGAATGTGATATAATGGAACTTGAGCAAGAGGGAGTGCATACGTATTTGGGAATTGAGCAAATGCAAACAAAACTCAGCAAGTAATATTTTTGAAGACTAAAAGTAATACTAAAAACAGTCCTGCTATTTTGGAACAAAGTCCAAGCTATTAACAAATTTGTTATTCATGTTCTAACTTACAGTTTTAGGGTGATTGACTGTCCCCAAATAGCATTGGATCAGTTAAAATGGAAAACAAGAAAAGCACTCTGTGCTTATCAAATGATATATAAAAATCAGGGAATACCAAAATTATATATTCAAATAAATAAAAAATGCAGAAAGAGTGCCAAAAAAGTACTAATAAACAAACAAAAAAAAAGGTATTAGAAGGATTACCAGAATGAAGTCCACCACTTTATTGAGCACACACTGTAAAGTTCAGATAAGACACATACAGAACGCTTTAACTAGATCACTGCATTTTTGTCTATATAACTTCTTCAGATGAACATACCGACTTCTAAATCCCCTTTTATATAAGTACAAAAATCCCCAATTAATCAATTAATTAATTATTCACATTTAAAAACAGAATGTGCAATGTTAAATACATAAAATAAAATGCAGTTAATAAAACTCCTTCATAAAAATCATCTTAAATGACAAGCATAAATGTACATAATAAATAACATGTAAAATAATGGACATTAAAGACAAATCATTGAATAAATATGAAAACTTTAAAATGGCATGTAAAACCATGTTGAAAAGTTGTCAAACAGCACATCTAGTGGGTAGACACATAAAAGCATTAGAAAACCTAAACACCACATTTAAAGTTTAGCTGCCCTGAGCTTTAACACAGGCATCAATGAAACCATGTCATTTAAGCCAGGGTACCTGTTGGCTTCAAGTACCAACTGGCGGTACAGTTCCTTATACTCTAAACGTGTTTCCCTGGGAAAAAAATCACTTATGTGGCCATTCGAAGTTTTGGTATTTTGGTGGATATGTGTCGATGTAATGGCGTTTGATGAATGGCCCTGTCAACACCATAATATAGACCCATATAAATACCTCTCTTAATTAATTAACTGATGTATTTACTTTATTTCACCTTAAAAAATACACAAGTAACATCTTTCCCTAAACTTTTAAAAACTTTTAAATAACAATTGATGTCCTGGCTTATTTTATAGCATATATTAAGTAATAAATAAAAACATTAAACCATTAAACACAATTGAATATATAGTCTAACTCACTGAGAAGTGCCTATTATCCTAAATAACAGCATGCCCTTTTCTCTAGATTTATCCATTTTTCAGAGCTAAAATACTATTGATAGAAACTGTAGATCAATGTGCATGCATGTACCTTTATGAAGCTGTCCAAGGGCTTGCACAAGTGTATAAATACTGAGGACATGTGAGCCTAACTGCCATTTTATAGTATGTTGTTGATATGTTATAATGTATGTATGTAAGGTCTTCAATCATTTTGTTTATATTTTATGATGCTGCTATCCATCCTGATGTGTTTCTATGTAAAAAAGCATCTAAAAAGACTACTCCACCTGCTTGTTATCTATGTTAGAGAGGGACGAGTGACTTGGTGTCAGAAGTGGCATGTCTAACAGGACATGGTGCAGAGGAGGCATATTTAAAAGGGCATGGTGTCAAATGAAGCATGACAAAAACAACTTGTCGCCAGAAAGAGCTCAAGTTTCTATAGTTTGAGTCCAAGAGGCACCTGGTTGGTATTGGAGGAATATAGAGGACTAGATCATCCCTACTGCATGTATAATTCACAAAGCAGGTCAGAAAATTAACTTCAGATGTTAAAACTTGCTCAGATAATTTCTTATTCACAAAATATGAAATGAGGCATACAGAACGCTCTAAGCAATATTCAAATAAACCAATATGTCCAGTACTGATAAAAAATTCAAAAAACTACCGAAAATGTTTGAAATAAAGCCCAAATTGCATAAAACAAATAAAACAAAAGGAAATGACCGCATTTTCACCAAGGACATATTTTCATATTAATTAAAGATATCTGCATTATCAGAAGTGTATAAAGTATTTGCATGTTTGTGCAGTATTTCAGTAAAGTTATTTTGCAAAATGCAGCCATTACAGAGCATATTTCGCAAAGTACAATATTTCAAATATTTTATTGTTCATTTGTATGTCATTACAAGCTCACAGAACAGTTTGTTTATTCATAATTACAAGGGATATATTTTTCAGTGTGCTTCTGCATACTTTGTGGGCATGGCAGATAGATTTCGAAAACCTAGTGCACTTGTGTTTGACAATAATATTGCATTTAACTGTACAGCATTTGAACAAGAGTACAATATTTTCATATAGGCTGCATTTTCTGATAAAGATGACCTTACAAAGGCATCTATTCTGCTTAATGTAGCTGGGTCAGAAGCCATTGAAAGGAAACATTAATTTGTATATTCACCTGCTGTCTTTGCAGGAGAGGGTAAATAAAGACATATTGTTGTACCAGCTGAGTCAAGGGAGGACCCTGAGTGCTTTAAACAGAAATTTAGAGAAATGCGTAACCCCCAGACAAATATTACAAAGGAAAGGCACTTATTTTACATAAGAGATAAAAAACCTGGTGAAACTTTTGCAACATATATAACTGATTTGAGGAATAAGGCTAAAATGTGCAGATTTGGTGATTTAAGGGATGAGTTGATAAAAGACAGACTTGGTTGTGGTAATTAAAGATGATGCTGTGAAAAAGATTTTGCTTTGTGACAGTGATTTAACTTTGAATAAGGCCATTGAGATTTGTCAGATATACGAGCCCAGAGAAAAGCACACAAATATGCTTACAAATGAGAGTGCCTGCTTCCAGTAACTTCTTAGGCTTGTGTTGATAGTATGCAACATGTGGTTAAAAGAAACAGACCCAAGCACATGGTAGCAACTGTAGCCCCTGCAGCACTCACTGGTAAACCCCAGAGCTTTTCAGCAAATTCCAGAGTTTGCACAGTCTCAGTGAAGCATATGAGTATGTCAGCAAACTAAAACCATGGGCCACCACTCAGTTTCATTGCCAGCTGTCATAATTGTGGTGAAATCATGAATCTAAAAGGGAAAAATGTTAGCTTTTGGTCAGCAATTCTACAAATGCAATAAGTGGAATCATTTCAAGAGGTTTTGTAAATCAAAGGGCCCCACATTCTTTCATTAAAAGGGAACATTTTAAGAAACAAGTTGAACATCCCTACTCTTTATGTTGATAGTGTGTCAGTGCTTTATGAAACAGTCAATGCAGTAGATTTAAGGGCAAAGAATAAAGTATTTTGTACTGTTTGGATAATTAGAAAACCCATAGAGCTCAAAGTTGACACAGGTTCTAAGTGCAATGTTAAGTCAGCAGAAACATTTGCTAGAGTGTGTCATGGTGAAAGGCTTGATTTGGCAAAGTATGCAAATCTTGTTGCTTATGGAGGTGAAGAAATTCAAACTGAAGGCTTGGTGATGCTTTTATGTTACTCTGCTGGGAGATGTCACAACTTGTTATTTTATTTGGTCAAGAAGCACGTGCAGTCATTATTAGGGCTCAGACACAGTTTGAAAATGGAACTGGTTTCATTTAACAAGGAATTCTATCATGTTAACTAAAAAGACCACTACTCTAACTTCACCAGGTATATATTTTTCTACCTATGCTGATCTTTTCGAATACATGCTAGGCAAGCTTCCAGTTGTGTACTCCATGAAGTTAGACCCAGATGTCAGTCCAGTTATCAGACCAGCTTGGAAAGTTCTAGTTGCCATGAAGGACAGAGTCAAAGCTGAGTTAGATAAAATGGTGCAATAAGCTGTGATTTGTCCAGTAGGCGAACCTACTGAATGGGTATCTTCCATAGTCGTAGCTTATAAGAAAAGCTCAGATTCTGTCAGAGTATGTATCGATCCATGAGATTTGACCAAAACACTAAAAAGACCTCATCACCTGATGCACACAGTTGAAGAAGTCACAGCTCTGATGCCAAATGTCATTGTTTTTTCTGTCATAGATGCAAAGAGATCATTTTGGCAAATTCAGCTTGACAAGAAATCCTCATTGCCAACTACTTTCAGTACGCCATTTGGAAGGTACAGATTTTTGAGAATGCCATTTGGGATGAATTCTACAAGTAAAGTCTTTCAACGTGTAATGGAGTGAATTTTTTCTGGGTTTCCTTGTGCTATTATAGTAGACATACTAGTAGGAGGTAATGGTAAAGCTAAGCATGACAGAAACCTCAGAAAGGTTCTGGAAAGAGCACGTCAAGTGAATCTTAAGATGAATCTACAGAAATGCAAATTCAGGCTACAAGAAGTTACTTATGTTGGTCATTTATTTACTAGTTCAGACCTATGACCAGATCCTTCCAAGCAGACAGCTATTTTCGAGATGCTAGCTCCAGACAATGTTTAAAATCTGCAATGTTTTCTTGGCATGCTTAACTATCTAGGCAAGGTCATTCCAGACTTCAGCCAACTAGCATCACCGCTCAAAGAGCTGACACTTAAAGATGTATCCTGGTCTTGGTTAGAGCAACACCAGCATTTGGTGTCCTGAAACAGAGAATTGCCAGTCCACCAACTCTCAGATACTATGATATTCACAAGCCAGTTACTCTTTCATGTGATGCTTCTAAAGTTGGTCTTGGAGCAGTCATTTTTTAAGAGGGTCAATCTGTTGCCTATACATCCAGCACTCTTACCCAAACTGAAATACAGTATGAAAAAAAGGCAAAAATAAGCTAACCACACTGCTAAAGGAGACTCACAAGCAAAACAACCAAACTGAGAAAAATAATTGTGAGTCAACCAACAAAGTCCAGGCAGGATGAACTTCTATTGAACACCAAGAATGTATAAAAAACTGTTTTATTGAAGAAGGTTAGTGCTTTTATGGGTTTACTGCTTCATCAGACCAAATATTTGGTCTGATGAAGTGGTAACCCCATGAAAGCACTAACTGTCTTCAATAAAACAGTTTTTTATACATTCTTGGTGTTCAACAGAAGTTTATCCTGTCTGGACCTTGTTGGTTGACTCACAATTATTTTTCTCAGTGAAATGCAGTATGCCCAGATCAAGAAAGAGCTTTTGGCAATCGTGTTTGCATATTCAAAGTTGAAAGATTACGTTTATGGTAGATCTATCCAGATTGAAACAGACCACCAGCCTCTAGTCACTATATTGAGAAAGCCTATGCATACAGTTCGAACCACATTGCAACGAATGATGTTGAGATTGCACAAGTATAATTTCCCTCTTGTCTCCAAGAAAGACAAACTTCTTTACCTTGCTGATACTTTGTCCAGATCAATCAGAAACACCACTGAACAGCATGAGAATGAGAACCTTGATTTTGAAGTCATTGAAGTGAGAATTTTTTTCCACACATCTTGATGAGTTGAGAGATCACACAGCCACAGATCTAGTTTTACAAAGGCTCCACCACTTTATTCAACAAGGATTGCTGTCAAAACAATCTAGTTTACCTCAAGAAGTGCAACCTTATTTTCCATACAGAGATGAGATTTTGTCTGACAAAGGAATCATTCAGAAAGGTTCAAAAGTAATTGTTCCAAAGGCCTTGCAAGAAGAGTACATTACTATCTTACATCATGTTCTCCCAGGAACAGACTCTACCAAAAGAAGTGCAAGAGGTCTAGTATTTTGGCCTTCTATGTCACAAGATATTGAGAGAGTACTTTCATCTTGTTCTGCGTGTAATAGTACTAAGCCACATCAACAGAAGGAACCACTTCGGCTAAACCGGATTCCTGAACTACCTTGCTCAACAGTAGCCATTGACATTTTCGAGTGGAATTGGTCAACATTACTTGGTATTAGTAGACTCATATTCCAAGTGATTTGAGATTGACCTATTTCCTAATCTAGCATCCAGTATTGTCATTACTAAGATGAAGCATCATTTTGCACACCATGGTAGTCTGCACAAAGTTATTTCTGACAAAGTCAAGCAGTTCACAAGTCAACAGTTCAAAAGATTTGCTGAAGAATGGGACTTTACTCATGTCACTAGTAGCCCAGAGTATCCACAGTCAAATGGCTTGGCAAAATGTGCAGTTCAAAGTACGAAACCGTTACTGTAGAAGTCAAAATGAGAAATAGTGATGTTTTCCTAAATCTCTTAAATCTCAGATATATTCCTCATGATAAACATCTTGTTTCACCTGCTCAGAGACTTCTGTCCAGACAGACCGGAACTACGCTATCAATCAGTAGTCAATTGTTGGTTCCATATCTTAAGAACAACAGGACAGTGAAAACCAGTCTGTTGAAGAAGCGTTTAACCCAGAAGTCCTACTATGATAAGACCAGCAAACTGCTCAATCCATTACAAGAAGGAGGAGGAGTGGTAAGAATGCAAATGTCCAAAGGTTATGATC
This sequence comes from Protopterus annectens, assembly GCF_019279795.1. Lineage (NCBI taxonomy): Eukaryota > Metazoa > Chordata > Ceratodontiformes > Protopteridae > Protopterus > Protopterus annectens. The sequence goes on from NC_056751.1 coordinate 3,622,912, forward strand.
AGATTGGAGTTATGTAGAATATTTGCCCAGAGACAAGATTGTACATTCTGGAATCATGGAATCACAAGGAGTAGAGTTTAGGTAGAATCGGAAACATTTGATGTTGGTGTCCTAGGCTATACTACAGCACATAGCCTGTGAGAAAGACTCTTTATCTCAGAGTGAGCTATCAAGTGTTCCAGTTCCAGATGAAGTTTCATAAAATATTCCCATTACTGTGATGAATCCAGAAGGTGCTGATACAAACTGTTCATGGAAGACTATCCCTGTTGCTAAACCTAGTCCAGATCGTATGTTACCAGATCTGATCATATCTCCAGACCATGTTCACAGCAACTTGGACATGAGCATTGTGTTTGTTTATAATGTTTATAATAATGCATGTCTAACTCTAATATTGTTTTACAAAGGGCAATCTTTTTAAGAGGGAGGATGTAGATCAATATGTGTATTTGTACCTTTAAGAAGCTATCCAAGGGCTTGCACAAGTGTATAAATACTGAGCACATGCGAGCCTGACTGCCATTCTGTATTAAGCTGTTGAGATGTGTAAGCATGTATGTATGTATGTATGTAAGGTTTGTCTGCTAATCAATCTGTTTATATTTCATTATACTGCTATCCATCCTGATGTGTTTCTGTGTAATAAAGCATCCAAACAAACTACCCCACCTGTTGTCATCTATGTTAGAGAAATACGAGCGACAGATACTTTCTCATTACTGATGGCATTCCAAATTAAAGTTGTGATTTTTCTTACCTTAGAAAGTAAACTGTGTTTCATTGTTAGTGGCCATTGATAGTCAGCAATGCATAATGCCAAACAGCACATAAAGGATGAAGACAGAAAAAAAAATTACCATGGAAGTAAGGATTTAAAATGATTGCTTCCTCAGCTTTGTTGTCTTGCAACATAAACATATGCTCCTTAAATAGCACTACTTTCATACAAGCAACACACTCCATGAAATGTCTGCAGAGGGTTGGTATCCATATAGCCAGAAAGCAGCTACATCATCAGGTGTAAGCTGACATGGTTGTGTCAGATCCTGCTCCTGTGGCACGACTTTCACTTCTCTGTCAATTATTGGGATATCCACACCCAGCCTTGGTAAACCATGTAGTCATGGTCATAGACATAGTCAGGATAAGAGCTCATCCAGCAGATATCATTCATGTTCAGGTAGGTCCCCTGACTTCTAGCCAAGGCCATGGAACTAGCACTGCAATTCCTGACAGAGGTAGTTGTCATGGTCGAGGGTGATGATGCTAAACTTACTAGTCTCCCATGCACAGCTCACACCTGCACTAGATGTCAAGATGTAGTACTAGCACTGTACAGACACACACACACACACACACACACACACACACACACACACACACACACACACACACACACACACACAGAAGCTCGCTCACTCACATGCACCTGTGTTACCTAAACATTACTGCAGACTAAAATAATTCTCTTGCTACTTTTTCTGACAACTGTATACTTGATGAAAACCCTTTTTTTTCACTCACACACACTCACTGCTTTTGTATCATGCTTGTCCTCCTGTAACCCCCCCCACACACACACACACACATCCACTCCATGAAAGTGATGATGACTGCACCCTTCCCTTTGCACATTTCATTGACCTTGAGTTGCTTATGTCTGATGAATAGAGTGGCTAGCTAATGCTTACTTATTCTCATCAAATGTCTTGCAAAAATGTTTGATTATATTTCTTGCTCACTTGTAAATGATTGCTTATGTATGTCTAGACCATCATTTTTTTTTTTCTTTTTTGTATTTTTCTTAGTAATGCAGTCATAATAGATGGCTAATAATATGTACATTGGTCAGCTGTAATGTGTGATGCACAGTATTGGGCAGAATCATATCGGTATTTAGCATAAATCAATCATGAGCTAGTGCTGGTATTACTGTAGAGATGAGAAATGTTTCATCTTAGTAACATAAATATTTGCATATGAGAGGCAGATATATATATATATATATATATATATATATATATATATATATATATATATATATATATATATATATATATACATACACATATACTATTTTTTGTTTAAGGTTCAACACTTACCATGTTATTACCTGCAGCTACAAGATGTTTTCTTGGGGGTTGAATCTGTCTGATGCTGACATAACACGACCATTACATGGTTAAGTAAAGGATGAAGACTTTGGCAGGCATCAATTTGAATATTTGCATGTGCCTCGTATCTTAGTTTTTCATTTAGGTAGTAATTGTGTGTGCTGTCCATTGCCACTTAGCCAGAGATGTGGCTTATTCTTCATGCTATATCTGCCAGCACCATCTGCAGCTGGTGGTTCTCCCTCAGACTCCTCATCTATATCTCCTTGAGCTGTTGGCCCTGTCTGCAGTCCTGGAAACTGTGGTCCTGGGCCTTGTCATCCTTTTTGAAGCTGTTTCCTGAGACTTATATTGTACACCATGGTACAGATAGCAAGTATTTTGGCAGAGGTGGCTGGTGTGTACTGCAGGGCTTGTCTTGATGTGTCTAGACACCGGAACCATGAATTGAGCAATACATCTTCTATTATATTCCTAGTTTAGGCATGGACATTGCTGTAGCCTTGCTATGTGGGGTTGTGTGGGTTTTCTATGGGTTCCATCAGTCAAGGTTGCAGTGCATAACCTACATCCTCATGCCTAGCAAATCATGTGTAGAAGTTACAGGTGTGCTATATGCGTGAGATGTGAAAACTACCAGGGTTACCTGCACATACATTGTAGATGATCTCTTGGGCATTACAGATAACCTGACAGTTGATAAGAGTACAATCCTTTCCTGTTAATGTACTTTCTTCCTTGCTCACCAGGTGGAGCTTTTATTTCTATGTGCTTGCAATCTATGGCCCCAAGAACTTCAGGAAAGTGATATATGGCATAAAATTGCTGCATGGTTATTGCTCTCTCCTCTGGGTATGTGGGAAACATATATGCATGTTCTAGCATGTTCTAGCATTGCATTTTAAAAGTGATATAAGATTCTAGAATTTAAAGTCTGTAACACCCCTAATATATCCCCTGAGGGTCTCTGGAAAGTACCTGTAACTAGTATAAGTAATGCTACACATAACTTTGTTTCCACTGGATGGATTCTCCATGAATTCTCTGGGGCATCTGGTTAAGGTGGCAGAGGTTGCATATTTCCTCTAGTATATCCCTCCCCACCCTGTATTGCTCTACAATTTCTGTATAATGCAGTCCATGATTAGTCAAATGGAGTCTGAACACCCTTCTTCTTGGCCGAGGTCTGGCAGCAGCAGACTTAAAGCCTGGTGCACATGCAGATTAATGATGGCAACAGCAATCCCTAGTGTCTTTGTGGCTGTATTCCAAAGAGTTTTGAATGTCTGGGTATAGGGAGCACTGAGCATGCACATGTTGGATTGCTTAATTAGCACGTCATGTGGCTACTTATGCCTTCATTACATTATTGGGCCATTTACCCATATTTTCAGGTCATGCACAAAGTTCAGATATGTTTAATGAATGCTAAATAGTTCATTAAGTGCAGGGGTTTATGAATCTATCCCATAGTAAGGCCTAAGTAAATTTAATGTTACCGGCTACCAAAAGGCTATTACTGGAAAAGGAAAATGAAGTTGTAAGCCATCTGCAACTGAAGTAATGAATATTGTAAAAGACATAAAAGAACAGGAGGTGGGATCCTTAGAAAAAGCATGAAACAAATTGCGAAGAAAAAAAATAATTTGTGGGAGCAATACATGCACAATAATTTTGTCGGAGGAATAATGGGTTAAGGAAGGCAGGAACTGCATAACGTAATGGAGTGAATAAAAATTTTTAAAAGAAAGAAAGCATTTCTGTAACATCATGCATGTAGATGAATAATGTTAACATAATTTTTCTTTTTTATTAATGCATATGAGTGTATATCTTAAGTGAAAATGTAATGAAGGTGTGTAAAATATTATCTCTGTTACTGACTGCACTTTCTGATCATGTTTTTTTTGCATTTTTGCTTACAATTGATTACTGTAGTGCTATGACATTTGAAGTTCCTGCTCTACAGTACTCCATTAGATAGTACATGGATACCTATGTGATATACTTTTATCACTTGGTTGACTGTTATACTGATACTGTACTGAAACTATTTTCTTTGCAGATACTGCACCTGAAACTACTCATTCAGATTATATGTACCTATTACAGTTACTGCATTCATATCATTTCGATTCCACTTTCTGTTGCTCATTGATTTTACTAATTAGGTTGAGAGAGTGGCGGATTATAATAGGGGTAAAAGGGCCTAGAACTTCATGGGTGGTACATAGCCGGCTGATAAAACAAGTTTTCCATTCATGCCTATGTGGCAAAGAAGTACAGGAACAGGACGTAGCACACTATCATAAAATTAGATTTACTTGAATAGAACAGGCTATACTAAATGTTTGGTGGACAATAAATATTAATAATACAAAATATCTCCAATATCATAGGATCAGAGGATCATAGGAAGTTATTAGGCTATTGGCCCTAAGGCCTCTACAAGCCTAGGCATGTTATACCCTTGTTCTGTTATGGACCAAGATATATAGTCTATGCTTGTGTTCGAATCTAAGATCAGCACTGGGTGCCCTGCCTTATAGGGACATAGGTGAACCCCCAGATGTAAATTTATGGTTTCCCATCCAGTTGTCCAGGATACTCTTAAATAAGGTCATTGAGGAGGTCTGTTTTACATGAATTGGGACTTTGTTCCAGAGGAGTGGCAACCTCTAGGAGACATATCTGTCTCTCTAGCCTGTCCTGTTAATTATCGCAGGCTAGGTTAAGATCCCTAGAGTGAGTGAATCTTGTCCCACTGGATTTGCAGATGTGCAGCAGCTTCATCAAGGTAGGGTCTGAGACTGCTCTGTAGGCCAGGCACAAGTCATATCTAAGCAGCTTATACAATACTGAGTAAAGTGATAGGACCTTCAGTCTGAACATGTAGGTAATGTGTTGTAGGCCCTGAGTTTTCTTGCTGAGAAACCTCTGAGGTCTCTCCAGTTGCTGCAGATGTCTGGTGAGGTACATATAGAAGGGAGCATAATACACTGTTATTGGCCTAATGAGAGCTAAGTACAGGGGAATTATAACCTCCTTAGCTTTGGATGCTATACCTTTGCTTATGAGGTGTGCAATATAAAATTATTTCCTTACTACTGTGGACACCTGATGGTCAAAATTAAGTCTGCTATCAACTTGCGTTCCTAAATCTCTCACCACAGGGTTTGGATTTAGGGGTATATTATTAATGCTGTAATTAGCAGAGGTTTCTCCTTTACCAAAGGGAATGATTATGCATTTTTTTGGTATTTAGTTTAAGCCTGTAGCTTTGACACCAATAATTTGTTTGTGTATATGTTGACATTTTTGGGGGATTCAATGATTACACCCAGTTTGCAGTCATCAGCAAACTTGGTAAGCCATAGGCCATCTATTTTTCCTGGACTTATAAAAATAGATACCAAGCAGTAGGGGGCCTAGCATAGAACACTGTATAACACCACTGGTGACAGGTCTACTAGTAGAGTTGGCATCCCCAATTTTGAATGTATGTGTTCTGTTTGTGAGCCAGTTGGCAACCCATCTAATGATGTAAGGGTTAATCCCCAGCAAGGTGAGTTTCTATCTATCTGCATCATTAACTTTCTGGCTGCTATTTTCCTAACTGAAACTAACATTCTATTTTGCTTGTACTATTACAATGTCACACAATGCACTAACCTACGTACTACTTTTTTGGACAATGTCTACATCATACATGGTGAGAGTGACTATTATTGTCTGTAGTGTTTTAACTATAGAATTGTCTAGCTGTGTAGTAATATATTTCAACATCTTGTAGAAGTTTGTTCTTTCAACTTATTTTTTGTATATTATTTCTAGTGTAATTTTTATTGTATTGGATTATACTGTATTTGTATTGTACTGTATGTGGAGCTTTTCTCCCCAGGCCTCTGCTGAAAATGGGTTCTATAGACCAAGTCAGACCACCCCAGTAAACAAATGTCAAATAAATAAATAAATAAAATGTTCTCATAATAAATATTCTTCTATTTAAATTGTGCTATAAATAGTTGGGTCTTATGATGTGAAGCTAGTGATCTTTATAAAATGTCAACTGAGAATAGTGTAGTTAAGAATGTGGTTATAATTGTTATGTTTGGGGTATGTCTGTTGGTAAAAATAACTGACCATGACTTGATAACCGTGATGTGATAAAATTAAAAAGCCATTTGCCTGTCTTTGCAGGACTGATATGCATTTGTGTATAGCAAATTTGAATATTTTAATGTGTCGATTATTTTCACAATCTGGCATATAATGTGCACACAGTCAATAAAGTTGCCTTAATTGTATAATACGGATATTGATGGATAATATTAGAAGTATGAGTGGTCTTTTTATGGTTGAATGATCTGAAACTGGTAAATATCTCATTACTGGTTAATACATTTTGTTTTCTGCTTACAGGAAAAAAATGTTCAAAACTGCAAATTTAAAAGACAGTCTCACAAATGTTGCTGTATTAAACAAGAAATGTAATTTAAAACAATCATGATAGCGAATCCAAAAGATTATGTGCATTTATGCATGGCCTAAAAATGGGGGGGGGCATGCTTTGAAAACAGCTCTGGGCCTAAGGTACAGTGACTCCACCACTGGGTAGAGATGACATTAAAGTAATGGGTAAAGTTATTTGATTTAAATTTGCTGTATGTTTATGATCACGTTATTGATCCTACATTTTTTCTGTTACTCTACGTTTTTTTCAACTGGTGCATGATACAGTTATCACAGCTTGTATTCATTTATCCTTTTACCCTACCCTATATCATCACCCTTTTTTGTAGTCCAATCCATGACCTCCCTCTGTTTAATAACACAGGTAAAATATTAACCTATCTTGTAGTGCGTTATCCCATCATCTGAACTGATAACTATAGGTATTTTGAAGCAGTACATTTTTTTTTTTAATTTGGAGGCTACCTTTTGATCGCCAAACACATTTAGTAAGAACAACACACCACATATGGAAACAATCACTTCCACTAAACCAAGTTCTGATGAGGCTGTTAAGAGAACATTGCCTAAGCCTCCCAAGATAAAGTTTTGGAAATCTCAGACATTAGTTCATACAACAACACAACTACCTTCACCTTTCAAATCCAAAGCCAGTAAACATACCTCTAAGATTCCCAAGGGTAGCAGCTCAAAGCCCTTATAGCCCATTGATATTGCATGTAAACATAGTAATATTTTAGTAATATGTGGCACTCTTGGCAGGCATATGGACACCACGCTCACAAGAATGAATAAGAATAGGGTGACAGCTGTCTTATTGTAGCTAGAACCTTGGATGTAACAAGTGCTCTTAGATATCTCCATCCTGACAAATATGATTATGATATGATAATGGTCCATGTGGGCTACATGACCTTAGGCATTCTACACAGAGGGACGTGTAGAAACATATGTTTGAGCTTGCTATGCATGTGTCTGAGACAAGAAAGAGAATGGTCTTGAGTGGTATTTTGCCATCACCCAGAATGATGTCAAACTTCAAAAAAAACAAGATAATTGACTTTAATAACTGGACATGCAGCAGGTATCATTTTAGAGGGATCCAGTCTATGTCAGCTTCACATGAGATAACTGACTAGCCTTCCTGCTTTGTATGCACCTCTCTCACCACGGTTTTCACATTCTGGCTAAAGCCTTTGCTGCCCTCATTGTGACTTTTTAGGTGGAGGTCATTTGTGGGGCATTCAGTGCTAATAAACTCTAATCTGGAGCACATTGACGTGGCTCTACTGAATACCAAGAGTCTTAACAAAACAATGCCCAAAGCTGAGGCTCTTCTGCAACTTGAACAAATTAATTTATGTATAGTTACAGAGACATGCTTTCAGAGCAATGAAAGCACTCCCTCTCTTCCTGGGGATAGTGCCTATCATGTTTTTAGACCCACTGGCAATTGTAGGTGAGTTTCAGTATGTGTGAAGGATATCATCCCCTCTCAACAGATTCCTAGGGGCACCATGTCTGAATGAACAGATTTCCAAATCAGCATAAATAAGACTATTCACCATTCCATAGTGTCCTTTATACCCCATTCTAAGCACACTAGCTATCATAACACATTAGCTGAAATTCCCATTAAGCTCAACACTGTTCTATTGTGCAACTTCAAAAAATCAGTCGATAAACTGGTTTAACTTCACTGACAATGGTTATCAACTCTAATGCTTCCTTGACATTTTAAATGCTATCCTCTTTTTCACAAATAGTTAACCATCTTATTAGAGCTTGCACAACTCCATATGCATCATTCTGCCTTACCACTGCAATCCTGTCTCAATGAATCATATTACTAAAGCTGCTGCCTATGCCTCTGACATCTACTCTCATTTAAATAGTCATATTGATAAGACGGTCACTACATGTACCAAATATAATGGGAATTTTAAAACTAAACCACTAGTGTAGAATACCCATATAAATAAACTGTAAAAAGATAAATAAATTACTGAATGCTGATAAAAAGTCTCATTCTACCTACCTTAACAGTGCACTTAATCATATTTTTGAAGAGCTGAAATGAAGCATTAGGAAACTCAAAGTGAAAATGAACTTAAATTAGCCACTAAAGCCAAACATAACTACAAATCTTTCTTTAAAAATGTCAAGAATTTAAGAAATAACACCCAGCAATATCGAGAGCTAGTCCACAATAATACTTCATATTCTGACCCAAAGGAAATTGTTAATAGTCTAGCTGACAAATTTGGTGCAAGTTTAACTCCATTCCCATTTTTAGTTCTTCCACAGATTCTACAATCCAGCCATCACCTTTAGTTACTATAGAACAAGTTCGCTCAACCCACTCAAAAGCTAAGAACACCTCATCCATGGGTCCTGTTTATATACCAAATTGCCTCATTATCAGTGCCAAATATGGCCAAACTCCTACTTAACCTCTTTAATCTAAGCCTTTAAACTTGTTATATTCCTGAAGCACAGAAACAGCCATTGTAATGCCATTACACAAGGGTAGTGAAACCATGGATCCTAATAAGTGTAGACCTTTTAGTCTAACAAGCCTCAGATGTAGAGCATATTATCTCAGACATCAAATCTGGACATTGAAAATCTCTTAACCCTGTAACAGCATCAATTCAGCATTGTCAAAGAAAGGTCCTGCCTCTTTAACCACATTAATTTCCTTGTAAAACTAACCAAAGCAGTGAATAGTGGTTATGCACTACATGGAATATATCTAGACCTGGCCAAGGCCTTCAACACTATCCACATGCAGGCATTATTGACAGACTTGTAAATCTGAATATAAATCCGTGTATTTGTGCAACGGATAGCAAACATGTGGGTAGAATCACAGGTGCCTCTTTTGAAAGAAAAACTTAATCATCAGTATGTCACAGAGCTCAGTGATAGGTCTTCTACTATTTAACATCTTTTTTTGAAACCTTCAGGCCAATATTTCAGGTCTATAGTTACCTAAGTTTGCAGATAACTGTAAATTGTTTGCTGTTATTTGATTTTCCACTGACTGAGCAAATTGCTCTAGCATGGCTTATACCATATTAAGAACTGGTTAAAAAGCAATCGTATCAAATTATTTGTGAAATAAGTACAAATTTTCACATTCCATATATATGAAAGACCTCTCAAATCAGACAACGTTGTAATAGATGTAGGTACTCTAGTTGATAAAACCATATTGTTTGATCATGTCTTCAAAGTAGTTCAGAAGGCTGTCTGGCTCATCTAATTTCCAAAGGTATCTCCATTAGATCCAAAAAAGCCTTAAATCCCGTTTACTCATATCTCATCACACATTATGGAATGTAATGCATATTTTTGGAATGTATTTATCTAAACATATCACTCAACTTAAAAGACCTCAGGGATTCTAACTAAAAATATCAGTGTTCTGAAAAATCTTACTTATCAGAACAGACTGCCAGTCCTCTCTCTGTACTCAGGCTCTTATAGGTTCCTCCATTTAGATCAGAATATAGGCTTTTGAGCAATGAAAGATCCAACCCTTTTTGACCTCTTATTCTTTTACTGAGCAGATGTTACCTCAAATGCCCTGCTAAATGAACTAAACCTTAACATATAGATAAATAGCATGCATATCCTAACATATCCCTCACCTCTGGAACAAACTACCCCTGTATTTCAATCAGAATACAACCCTCGCCACCCTTAAGGTAAACCTAAATAACTGGATGGGCACCCTCAAATTTTTCTCCATTCTGCATTGGCTTGCCCTTCTCGAAGCTGGAGGGAAGTTTTGAACTTGCACATAAGTTTTTTTTTTTTTTTTTTTGGCTAGGCTTGTAATGATCTGCAGACTGGTTGTCTAGTACTTACCAGTGTGGCTGTGAATAATAAATGTATAAAATGTATGTGTGTGCATACATCTTCATGACTACACACATGCACGTGCATGCATGCACATACACACGCACACACACACACACACACACACACAAACACACACACACACACACACACACACACACACACACACACACACACACACACACACACACACACACACACAAGATTTACATATATACATCCTGTTATGCTGTAATAAAAGCAGCAATAACTTGACAGTATCAGTAAAGCTAATGCATTCATTGTGGACCCCTACCTTTTGCTGAAATCTAAGTACTGAAAGCTTTTCCCCAGACCCCATTATATCACCTAACCCTAACCATAACCCTACACATTACACCAGGCAAAGTCCTTTCCCTAACAGTATCACTACACAACCAAAAGGACTCAGAAAACACAGATCACCAAACATGTGAAACAGTGAATCTATTCCCTTAGTAAATCCTTGCCCTTACTCTAACATTCACACGTACACATCAGCCACTACAACCTTTTCAGTCAAACACTAGTTTTCCTGCCCACTCCTACTTACAAACACTGTAAAACTGGGCACTCAGTCATTTCAGCATTCAGTAAAAAAATGCCTTCAATATTTTGTGCATTCAGTGTTTTTCACTCCCTCAAAAACTTTGCAGTAAATCGTGCTTTCAATATTTTGATCGGTAACCATATATGTGCATATAAAAGCAAATGGAAGAAATTGCTCAGTTTATACAAAGCAGAGTTATGTTTTACATTGAATATCTAGGCTAGTAATAGCATTGTTTATTATGTACAGTATATGCAGATGTATTCTGTTATAAAATTGGGATTGAAATGTTTTCTATGGTTTTACACACTGAACTTGATGTTACTAGTCATTGTGAGCTTCTCTGAAGTCTGTTACTGATTATAAGGATCTAATTTTAGTAGGGTATTGGTTTCAAGTGGCACCTTCAGGGAATTTCTCACTTGTTTGCATTGCTTTTTGGATAAAAAAAATGTTGGTGCCTTTCTGATAAACCATTTGTTGTAACATTCTATCAAATCTGAGAAATATAATTTTGTCATGAAGTACTATTGTTGTGAGTTGACTGCTAGTTACATTATGCCACATTTAACATTTGTGGCACCAGAAAATATTTCTCAAGTAGATACCATATCGTGTTTGTAATGTAATGTCACTTTATCTTGTGCTACAGAAAATGTGTGCAACACTGACAGCCGAAAGTATGTTATCTATATTTGTACTTTATGCTTCATGTGGTTAATCAAAGTTAAGAAATTATAATGTGTTACTATAATTAAGTTAACAGGTTGCAGAAGTGTACATAATCCTAGTCCACACAGAATATGTGCATATTCTAAAATTCACTTTATCAGGCCTGTGTAACTTCTTTAAACAGTTTGTTAAACAAAATTCTACTACAATAGTAAACACTTTTGATCTTAACTATTACTCCTACTAAATCATCTTAGCTGCTTCTTTGCCATAATTTATGTGTCCAGAAAGAAAACATGCAGTTATAGTGAAATATTAACCAATTAATACATTATAGTGTTCTGCCTGGGAAGCAATATATGCCTTAGCTTACAATTTCTCCAGTAAAAGATGATCTTTGGAAATGTCACCAATTACAAATTGATATATTTTATTAGTATCAAAGGGGATATTATTAGATTACACTAAAGTGATACCACACTTACCTAAGACACAAGAGCAGCATACAGAGTTTGCAAGTCACTATAATCACCAGTTTAAAATCTAAAGGTGGTCATATTTGAAATATTCTGTTACAAATTAGGCAATGGATTAAGACAGATCAGCATATTTTCAAAATACCAAGACACCAAACTTCCAATTATTACTTGAACTTCAAGAATTTCTGCCCCACTTAGCTAAAAATGTTTTCTTTTTTTTTCTATGAAAAGAAATTATAGTACCATTTACTTTGACATTTCCATTCTATGCAGCAGATAAGAGAAAAATATATGTGACCTTTTATTATTTGTTGTCTGGGCTGGCTACCCCCTAATGAGGGTCAGATTGAGTCCACCCAGCTACCAACTCAGCAGGACATGTATTCATTTATGCTTCTGTTTTACTTCAACAACTGAAAGCAGGATATTCATTTTATCAGCTGCTGCTATCTAGCAAGAGAATCACAGGACAGTAATCTGTTACAAATTTGTATATAGTGCAGATGTGTGTGGATTTCCGATATGAGAAACAGGAGAGAAGAATATTTCTTTGTTTAAAATATAAAGCTGTGCTGCGCTATTTTCTTGCATGAGAAATTGATTGAAAGTTGCACAATTTAAAACATGTTGTGGATTCACACACATGCAGCCATAGCAGGAAGAGAAGAGAAATAGGTAGTACTAAATTTGTCATCACATTCAGACTCTGTTCAGTATTTATTCTTTATTAATAAGAGAAGAGATTAATCATGGGTCAAGGCAGTTATAGGGAAGAACGTGTTTCAGGTAGTGATATGCAGTTGTTTAACATGAAACACAAATTGCAACAAAAGAACAACAAAACTATAAATAATTTGCCATGACCACAGCAGTTCTGTTTACAATAGCATTTTGCACCCAAGTGTTTAAAGAAAGAGGACTACAATAAAATCCATCAAGGCTATTAGCCCTGCAAAACTCTACTCTAGCTATGGAAAAGCACTTCTAGAAATATATTCACTTTATTATTATTTAATGTTCAGTTACTATCAGAAATAAAACAGAAATCTAATTTTCAAGTGATCTGTCCTAACTTAAATAGGGTTTGCGGCTTCTTTTTGTACCCCTTTTACAAAATGAGTTCTGAACAAAAATAAACAGCTTAATTCTGCAGGGTTTGATTGCTGATATCAATAGGGCAGAGCTTTATTTTGTACATAGGACAACTAAAAATAATCCAACACAGAGAACATACTGAGATGAATTATCTCCTTTAATGTAAGCCTTTAGGGTTAGCGCTCCCAAACATTTTCCTGGCCTACAATTCATCTAAGACCTTTAAAGCACATAAGGTTTACATTCATTTTGTTGAAAATGGTATGTGCGATCATGCATTTGAGTGATTCAATAGAGTGAATTACGGAACATTTCTGAGGACAAATGTTGAAAATGGTTTGACAGAAAACCCTTTTCGAAATTTGTCCATGTGTTTGAATGGCATAGTGCATTCGGATTATAACCATTTGAACCTGTGTGAGTCGGCATTGCGGGTTTTTGCTGTTGTCCCTTCGATGTAATGCATGTCGGACAACGGACACACGATCTAATGAAGGTAAACCAGCACATAATTGTCTTACAAAATGGAAATGCAACTAGCTGTCAGGAATGCAGATGGCAGCTTGTCAGACCACACTAAAAACTAACAGTAGCGAGGACATCCTTTGCTAAACTTGCTGTAGAAACACTGGAACAAAATGCCATGGGAAATTGGGTCACACAACTACCCTAAAAGACTTCAAAAAATCACTTAAGAAGCACACACAAAAAAGTGCACAATGTCTTATGTTTGACAGTCATGTTTAATTAGCTAGGGCTCGACGCAACAATATATACTTTAAGTTTTGATTCCATAGATCCTACTACTAAACTCATAAACAGCTCTTTCCTTAGGCACTTTTCTTATCTTTCCAACTGTTCTGAGTATACTGCTATATCTTTATGTGTATACTAGAGATTACCACATGCACTCAAGTCCCAAGTGGTCTAAACTACAGAACACCATAGGCACTCAAGTCCCAAGTGATCAAAATCACTGACTCAAAGCCAGTGTGTCAAGAGCCTTGTAGATCATTTAGGCTGCTGCTTGCACTCAAACTTAAATATGAGCTTGGATAAGCAGCTGTGGGGAAGGAGCAGGAAGGGGGGTATAAAGTTATGGAGTGGAAAGTCACTTTTAGGGTTAGGGAGCAGGAAAGCAGCTTTAGGTTTAAAGAGTGGGAGTGAAGATTTAGGGTTAGGAAATGATTGGGGGATTTAGGTTGAGGTAGGGAGGCTGCAGTTTTAGACTGGAGTTTTAGGGTAAAGGAGCAAGGAGTCAGGTTGAAAACTGAGTGAGATTTTTAAGGTTAGAGTTTTGGTTATAGTAGGTCTATGACATTTTAAAGAGTCAGGTGTGGAAAGAGCTACATAGAAATGGGAGATCAAGCTAGTGGGAGCTTAAGCACTTGCTTTTTTTTTCAAATATTACATTACAGAACAATAACTCATTTATGATTACAAAAAGGCAGTATCAGTTGCATTATAAATATATTCCTGAATATAGTAAATTTGAATAAAAATGCTTTAACATTACTTCATTCAAGTTTGAAAATATTGTCTGTAAACCTAAAAATTATGTAAAGGCCTTTTCAGTTTTAAATCCACTTCTTTCCTGTTTATAGCGATGTTTGCTTTAGATGAAGGAAATGGGGCTTAAACTAAAAGAATGTGATATTTTAACAACCTTAACATAAATGAAAATATTACTACAAATAGAATAAAAAACATGCCTGGAGAATACTCTGAATGCACTTGATAATACTGAAGGTTGCAATCATAATGCTCTGAAGTTTAAAACATGAGATAATGTTGGCTAACATGGAAAATATCATATTATACAATGACCCCCCATTAATATTCCAAAACGTGCATGCTGATTGGTCAGCGTGCACTTTGAAAATCAAACTTATACTAATGGAAAAATGTCCGGTTGCCCGGACAAGTCTTTTTTTTTTTTTTACAGCAACGGAGAATGCAAGATCTCCATTGCATTTTAGAAACTGTCTCGCTATGTTAAAGGAGTTTAACATAGCGAGACAGCTTTAATAAAAGCAACTGAGATTCTCCATTACTTTTTTTTAAAGCTGTCTTGCTATGTTAAACTTATTTAACAAAGCGAGACACTTTGTAAAAAGCAACAGAGATCTTGCTTTCTCCGTTGCTTTTGCCCACAGCTCTGATATACTGTGTAAGCATATGCATGTGCAGTACATCAGAACTGCTACAGAGTACCAGACAGCTGCGGAAGGGCAGCACGGAGGCATTATACAATGCCATTATTTAAGAAAAGTAAGTATTTATTTTCTTAAATAATGTCATTGTATAATAGCAATAACCCACTTCTGGGTGTGGTTAATGATGGATTTACCCATGGCTGTCTTTGTTTGGCCACTCGGGATTCACCTTCATGGCCAAACCACACCAACCATGGGTAAATCCTGCATTACCCACTCCCAGGCGTGGGTTATTGCTTAATTCATTCAGATGTGATCATTTTAGGCAAAAAGAGGTTCATGATTGTATAATGCTATATTCTTTGGAGAAAAAGTGTAAAACTTTAATGTGATGCTTTGCTTGATCAAAATCTGAGCTTATGATGCAATTTTGAACTGTTAAATTATATAGGCAGAATACACTGCTGTTTACAAGATCAAAAAAGAAGGAAACAATAAACTAAAATTGAGCTTTAAGAATGGTTGAAAGCTTCTGCCAGACACTTGTTTGACTAGTATTCTGTACTCTCAGGCAACATACTAGCTTTTTACATATAATGACAAATGAATAAGATTAAAAACAACTAAAGTCTGTACAGTACATGTCAAAAATTAGATTATTTCACACAAAGAAGATTCATGTTTTCAAAAACAAGGAAAAGAGACAAAGGCCTTATGCAAACTATCAGTTGTATATGGCATTATATAAATGGTGCTATTCAGACAGTAAGTAAAAAAAAAAAATAGTTAAAATGGGGAAGTACCAAATATTTCATTATTTGTAAAATTTCAGACTGTAGAAGTAAATGCTGAAATAAAAAATGGCTACTCAACGCAAATAAAAAATTACATAAAGCTTTACTAAAAATAATTAGCTAGAAAAAAAACAATATTTGAGAAGACTTTTCTTCTTCAGTTCTAAAAACTAAATTTACTTCACTAAAGCACTGCATACTTATGGACCAAGATATCACTTAATATTGATAGCTATCTGTTACATAATAATGGTGTACTTGTAAAATAATTGTTGAGACCAAACGCACTTGGAGCATTCAATTTGCTTTGCCATTTGGTTCCATGGGTTAATACATTTCCCTGTAGTTATTGCCTAGAACATTTTTGTTCCATGAATTATACTTGTAAACACCTTTTTGTACGTTTTTTCTTCTAGCTGAACAGTTGCAGGCACAAATAGTTGCTTATACTAATACAACAATCCTACAAATGCCATAACTTTGATCAAATAAATATATTGGAGTCTGCACTGGAGACATCGATGTACAAACCCATGAGTAGGACCCAGGCAAATGGAGTTTGAATGGTGGCTCAGAAGCTTGAGAACTTAGGCAGGGAGAATTAATTTGCCCACACTGAAGGAAGGTGCACACACTCAGGACACATTTTCACTCCTGAGTTTCCTGATTGAAATTAGACAAAGAACTGCAAAGTTCTGCTTGTTAGTGGGCAGGGAAGCCCTGATGACATCAGCCCATTGCAGAAATGAGGGTTAT
Organism: Protopterus annectens; assembly: GCF_019279795.1. Taxonomy (NCBI): domain Eukaryota; kingdom Metazoa; phylum Chordata; order Ceratodontiformes; family Protopteridae; genus Protopterus; species Protopterus annectens. Next base: position 3,639,889 of record NC_056751.1, read on the forward strand.
GCTCTACTGATACCCACTGTAAACTCTACCCAAGTCATTTTACTGAGTGATGCAGAGGATGAGAGGATACCCACTGTACACTCTACCCAAGTCATGTTACTGAGTGATGCAGGGGATGAGAGGATACCCACTGTAAACTCTACCCAAATCATGTTACTGAGTGATGCAGGGGATGAGAGGATACCCACTGTAAACTCTACCCAAGTCATGTTACTGAGTGATGCAGGGGATGAGGGGATACCCACTGCAAACTCTACCCAAGTCATGTTACTGAGTGATGCAGGGGATGAGAGGATACCCACTGTAAACTCTACCCAAGTCATGTTACTGAGTGATGCAGGGGATGAGGGGATACCCACTGCAAACTCTACCCAAGTCATGTTACTGAGTGATGCAGGGGATGAGAGGATACCCACTGCAAACTCTACCCAAGTCACGTTACTGAGTGATGCAGGGGATGAGAGGATACCCACTGTAAACTCTACCCAAGTCATTTTACTGAGTGATGCAGGGGATGAGAGGATACCCACTGCAAACTCTACCCAAGTCACGTTACTGAGTGATGCAGGGGATGAGAGGATACCCACTGTAAACTCTAACCAAGTCATGTTACTGAGTGATGCAGGGGATGAGAGTAGGGGAAAACAACCCTCTGTAGCACAATGATGCTATCTTGATACTTTGATCTCCTTACCAGCCTAGTTCAGTAGATCTGATGGATGATGAGAGACCCTGGAAACAGCTCACAGCCAATGGCAGGGAGTCAAAAATGAGTAAAAAATGAGTGAAAGTGTGTGTGAGTGTGTGTGTGTCTGTCTCTTTCACTGATTCCAAAGACAACCACAAAGCATTCTACAGCTATGTCAAGAATCTCAATGGCAACACTCAGATCTGCTCTGAGTTACAGCACAATGACACTAAATATACAGAACCAACCAATATTGTCAGAATCCTGGCAGATAGGTTCAGTGCTAACTTTACCCCCTCTCACCCTCCAAAGGGCCCATCTTAATACCAGAAGAATGCAAAGCCCCTATAATCAACGATGAACAAGTAAAGACCGCACTCTCCAAAGCCAAGAACACAGCATCCCTGGGACCAGACAACATCCCAGGCTGCGTACTGCACGAACTACAAAACGAACTGGTACCCCACCTAAGTACCATGTTCAATCATAGCCTCAACACAGGCTATGTGCCTACTGAATGGCGCACAGTGACGGTTATCCCACTCCCCAAAGGGGGTGCCAGCATGGACACCGAAAACTACCTCCACATTAGCCTGACGAGCCTGGACTGAAAGGCCATGGAACTATCATCTTGGAGCTTATAAACACAGACATAGGTAACTACCAAACCCTGGACCCCACTCAGTCTGGGTTTGTAAAAGGTAGATCATGTTTACTAAACCTGATTGACTTCTGCGAAGCAGTCACTAGAGCCATAGACAAGGGCAAGGTGGTGCACACAGCCTATCTTGACCTCGCCAAGGCTTTCGATAGCATTCCCCACTCTGGAATTATAGATAAACTCACTAAACTGGGCATAAATCCCTATGTCACAAGATGGATAGCCAACTGGCTCACTGACAGAACCCACACAGTAAAAGTAGCCAACTCCAAATCCAACTTTAGACCAGTGACGAGTGGAGTACCACAGGGTTCGGTCCTGGGTCCTCTCTTGTTCGGCATCTACTTCTCTGAAATGCAGGCCAACACAGAAGGTCTTTGGCTAACAAAGTTTGCAGACGACTGCAAACTGGAAGCCATAATAGAATCACCTAATGATGTAAAGATTCTACAAAAGGGCTTCACAGAGACAGATGCTTGGTGTCAAAGTCATGACTTCAAGCTCAATGCCAAGAACTGCATTGTCTCCCCTTTGGGAAAAACTCGGTACCCATGAACTACCACATAAGCAGTAGCTCACTAAACACTGAAAGTGTGATAAGAGACCACGTGACACAGGTTGAAAGTAGTATCTCCTTTGACAACCGCATCATCACAGTAGTCAGGAAATCCTTCTACGTGGCCCACCTCATCACAAATGGGTTTTCCTCTAGAAAAAAGTAGGTCATTGTTCCTCTATCCTCATCCCTCATCAGACCCATTATAGAGTACAATGCCCCATTTGGCATCTATCTCACAAGACAACTACAACAATTGAAAAGGCCACAGAAATACATCACTAAGAGTATTACTGGCCTCAAACAGATGCCATATGCAGACCGTCACAAAAAACTACAGCTCTACTCCATTGCATATCGCCTGCTCAGAGGTGATCTCTGTCTAACATACAAAGCTATGTCAAACCCAGAGCTGTTGGACATGCTGCACTTAAATAAATCCCAATCCTTCCGAACAACATGCTCCAGGGACCTAAACCTTGTCACCACAATAAAAAGAACATGTTCTAGGGATAGATTCCTGTCCCAGAGACTTCCCATACTCTGAAACAAACTGCTCATTAATGTCAAGCAAAGCTCCTCATTGGCCCGCTTTAAGAAAAATCTTGACGACTGGATGGGAAATAGAAAATTAACCCTGGGGATCACTTCTGCAGCACTGCTTCCCATGGGCACAGGAAAATAATTTTCTTGGGTGGCGAAAGCCAGGGAGCCTTTTTGGCTAGGCTTATATACAGGCCGCAGGGCCGATAGCCTAGTACCTACTTATGAACCTATGAACCTTTATCTATCTATCTAGCTATATATATATATATATATATATATATATATATATATATATATATATGTATATATATATATATATATATATATATATATATATATATATATATATATATATATATACATATATATATATATATATATATATATATATATATATATATATATATATATATGTATGTGTGTGTATGTATATATATCCTTGTAGTGAGGTGCAATACTTTTCAGGCTTATATGGTAAGACATCTCCCACTCATAAGAAAAAACATTAAACCACAAAGAAAACTGGTCGTTCATGATCAATGACATTACTGGCTAACATTCCTTAAAAAAATCAGGAAAAAAAGAAACATGAGCTACAGATAAGCTCACTTTAGACTTTTAAGTAATCATGCACATATGCGTTGTTTAGAAATAAATTGTTCTTTTTTGGAAGAAAAAAATAAAACAGATATTAAATAAGTGAGCACGTTTGCCCTAAAATGGGCTTCATCAAATCCAACTCCAGTTTACATGATATACAATATTTATATGATTTAACACATTGTCCATAGTGTCATCATAAATGTGAGCCAAAGGATAGCTGACCAAATTACAGTGAGATAAGTCTCATCTTTCATGCTTTCTTTTCATATTTACATCTATTGATAGCTAATAGGATATAGTGCATTTGCTGTTTTCCTTTCCTATGTGGCCAGTGCCTAATCAATCATGTCAGTGACTATGTACAATCATTAGCATTTCATCTTATCTCTGATATGACAAGCTGATGTTATTTTCCACAATTAAAATAGACAAGTAGTACCAAATACATTACAACCAAAAATTTTTACATAACTTTTATTGCTGTAATCATAGCTGCAGCTAATTGGGACCACATTGGGAATTATCTAGTTGAAACAGTGAGAGGGAGGACCTACCCTGTATCCTTTATGTCAGGTAAGGGACCATTCTTTTCATGAAAAAGGGAATGCAGCTGTATAGTGATACATCAATTACAGGTACGTGCCAAAGAACCGGAAAGGGCTCTGCACGTGCCAGGTCTATGATAACTATTGCACTCTAGGACAGTAAACCTAAAGGGTTAAATGAGGAATGATGCAATGGACTCCTAATTCAACATGCTCTAAAGAAAATCAATGTCAGAATAGGTATGTTTTAAGACATAAGCAGCACCAAGTATGTCATAAGTCCTTGTCCAGAAGAAAAATGACTCCTGTATCATGATAGTCATGTGAATATTTCCTCACTTTTAATCCCTGTCATTTAGCTAATTGTAGCTCCCGTACCTTTCAGCTGTCCATATTTTCACAGATTGTGCAGATTTTTGCTTCATAGTTTTGGTCACTTCCTCATAAAATATGTGTTTTTCTGGATATTTGTGGCAAATCAGTGAGGACTGAATTCACTAATGACAGGCATTTGAGTTTCAGACTTCATATCCCTCAGAAAATGCATGATAAGACAAGAAATTTTATTCTAGCAAGTTTATAAGAGCAATATTTAAATGTGTCCCTATTTTCAGGGCTTTGCCCCCCCCCCCCCACCCCCATATTATTTTGGTTTTGTCAACATGTTTTGTGGTAAGAGGTTCAGAGCTATGGTCAGTCCCACCATGAGAATCAGTGAGCCTGCAGTAAGTGCATATTGCACCAATGCTTATTGCATAAAACCTTCATGTAACTGTCTAAAGAAAGATGAAATATACAACTGTAGGGCATGTTTAGTCTTTGACAGTATACTGAAGCAGTTTGATTACTATAATATGCAAATCTGTCTGTAACTGAGACAAGTAGAGATTAATTCATAAATTGTAATACAGAACAAGAAAAGCAGGTAAAATGCAAAGATAGGTCTACTGCCAATAGGCATGCATACTAAAAGTGCAGCTGCTACAGATTGTAAAACTAACCCAAAATCAGCCTTTGCAAGGAGGGTAATCGTAAATGTGTGAATCTTTGTTGAAAAGAAACTTGCTCTAAATGTGTGGAGATAGGGCTAAATTACTGGAAGTGAATCAGATCAAGACAGGAAGGCACCAATACCTCAGGAAATATAATTTAAGCTGGGCAAGTTCATTACAAGAACTTAGAAATAAAAGTCTAGTTAGGTAATTATGCTGATAAAGGAAAATGGATATTTTGGTCTATAGAAAAAATCATCAGTTTACAACTGTTATTAAAACTGAGACAAGTAAGTAAAATAAAAGCACTTTTGTCTATTTACTAACAAAATGGTTGGGCTATATCAGATCAGTTCACAACAGTAAAATGACATTAAGTGCATTCATATGGTTAACTCCACTAAACAATAAATATGTGCACATGACAAATGTAATGTCAAGACCAGAAGAAAACAAATCAACATATGCACTACCATTAAATAAAGAATATATGTAAACCAGTATGAAATTATTGAATAACACTGAAGGAAAGTATTGAACCTTATGTGTATTAGTGATACATTTTACTAGAGTATGCACTGGAGATAAGGCTGCATTACATAAAAAAAACTACAAGTCTTTCTAAACCTATGATGTTAATTTACTTATTATTTTATTCCTGGTCATGTAATAGTCAGCCTATGTGAATATAATACTAGTTAAAAACATCAGGCCGGCAGTGAAGATATGAGGAATAATGCATTTTAACTGTCGACAAAAGCTGTTATGGTACGTTTTTTCATATTTGATGGAGAAGTTTCTGTTGTTTTGGGTACCAGTAAGTTTTAAGCAAATCTGCCACACTAGTTCCTTTTTCTGAAGTATATCTCCTTTGTTGCCTTCAAGTAGGCTGGTTGTTCTTTTATTTTCTATATGAAGTCACATTTTCAGTGTTTGCAGCTTAGAGCATATCTGGCTAGTGTGTTATTAAAACATTTTAATTTGATGTCTGGTAAGTGTTTAGTGATATTCTTGCATATATAGAATGTTCTACATGCTGTACAACTGGCCCTGGAAGCCACAACCTTTCTTTTGCAGTCATCTGCCTCTTTTCTGAGTTGGGACTATAAAAGCTGTTTTCCTTGCTCATAAAATCACAGCATCTGCATCACGGAAGCATGGAGGGAAGAGGGCATCTTTTTTGTCCATGGCGGACAAAGCATATCCTTCTACATTGCTCCTTAATATTTTGCCCTTTACAATAGATAGTAGGCTCTGTTTCAAGTAACATATTATTGAGCTGGTTTTCATAGATGATGCTTCAGTTTTCACACTTGGTGCATTATATTTCCATAGAGACTTTTGAGAATGTGAGCATGTTTCTTTTTATTTCTCTTTGGGTTTTTATCACTTGCAAAGTTGACTTGTTTAAACATGGTGTATGTGGTCTAGTTTTAGGTCAAATGTGATTCTACCAAATGCATTCTACCAGTTGTGAGTCAGACTTATTTACTCATTTTTATTTATAACTCTATTTTTGTCTGCCATTAAGGGTAATGCGTGTGTGTGTGTGTGTGTGTGTGTGTGTGTGTGTGTGTGTGTGTGTGTGTGTGTGTGTGTGTGTGTGTATATATATATATATATATATAAACAAATTAAATATTAAAGTACTGTTCATTATTCTGAGCAGAATAACTATTGTTACTTTTGTAGCAAACCTGGCTACTTGAAATGAATACATAAAAATCATTATTCTATAAGAGAGGCAGGGAACATTCAGAATACAACTGTGCATCCAATATGACAAATAAAAAAGTCAGTGGACATGGTTTCATAGACTGCTCTTTACAACACATTATAAACAGGCATAAAATGTGTATGCAAAGGAAGCAGAAAGAAAAATGATAGGAGCCTGAAATAGAAATGATAACTGTGCTATAACAGAGGAATTTGTAAAGCCATTAAGTGTAGATTACGTTGTAAGGCAAGAAAAATTTGAAGCAATCAGTTATAGACAATGCAGACAGTATGTTTGAGATACCAATAAAGAAGACGGCGGAGGAGTGGAGAATAAGATTCTATAAGCTCCAAGGCAATAGATACAAAAGAATGGACTGGGAAGCAGACATGTGACATGTGGATATGGATTTTAGGGTCTATATTAGAACACCGAACATTTGAAATGTCGAGTGTTCTAATATTGACCCATTTTCAGTGAACACTGAAAATATCGAAGAAACAGAAAACCGAATTCTTTACTAGGGAAAGAATTTGGTTGTCTGTTTCTGTTGCTTCTGCATTTTCAGCGCTCTGGTGGAAAGTTACGGGTTGGGTTCAGGTAAGTGTGTGATTGTGTGGACGTTTGGGTTAGGGCAGGTTAGGTGAGTTAGGGTTAGGGCGCGGGTCAGGTAAGTGTGTGATTGTGTGGACATGAGGGTTAGGGTGGGGTAGGTGAGTTAGGGTTAGGGCACGGGTGAGGTGACTGTGCGATAGTGACGGACCTTAGGGTTAGGGTTTGGGTTAAGGTAAGTGGATAGTTGGTGGTGTATGTATAGTTTAGTATAGGGTTATTTGTACAAGTTTAGGTGTATGTGTGTGGATTGCTGTTTGCTTGGTGTGCTTGTGCTTGTGTTGTGTGTATGTGTTTTGGAACAGCAAATTTTTTTTCCTAGGAAAAAATTTGCTGTTCCGAATGTTCGATGTTTTGTATTTTCGATTGCTAGGGTTCGATATTAGAACACTCGACATTTCAAATTTTCGGTGTTCTAATACAGACCTGGATTTTAGTACTAACAACTAAATCACTACTTTCTTATATAACGGCAAAAGATGTAACATAATTTAATATGTGTTGACATGGGCTTACCTAGAAATCATGAAATGCCCTTGGTTATAATAGTATATTTCATGTTGAATTTAACAGTGTGGTCAAAATACTTCTGTCTACAGAATGTACTAGCAATAGCCAGTTCCCTGAGATATGAGGAGGATGTGTAAACTAAAGACAATTTGCAACTAGCCAATGTGGAGTTGTAAGAAATGAAAACCTGTACTTGCCTCCAGTCCCTAGATTATTGTCACAACAGCGTCCATATTATCGTTACCTATCAAAAAAACAGCCAACCAGTTCCCAGAGCCAAGACATTGAAATAGTTCTAAGCAATGAAATATGCTGGCTTATTCACAACTGTGGTAAATTGCAGTAAAGAGCCTGCAGAGTACACCTATGGAATAACTGACTGTAAATACATCAACATTCACAGCCAAACAGAAAAGTCAAGCAAGTGGTAGATGGGGAATGTGAAACACCTGGAACTCTGCAGTACAACCTGAAACTATTTGGCCATTGAGTTTACAGGGTACAAATCTTTCAAGCACTATGAATGCCTGCAGTGTGCAAAATGTATTTATTTATTTTATTTGACATTTGTTTACCGGGATGATCTGTCTGGTCCTGAAGAACTCGTTTTCAGAGGAGGCCCAAGAAAAAAGTCTCCAACAGTACATACGTAATATAGACAGGAAATTATTACAATTTCATAACAGTAAGTACATACAATTTTTCATATCCATAGAGCCATATAAACAATAGATTTAACTAAGAAAAAAAGAAATTAAGTTTCCTCATTATTAGAGGAAGTCAAACATATATATGTATATATATATATATATATATATATATATATATATATATATATATATATAGATATATATATATAGAGAGATAGATATATATAGATATATATACATATAATGCATGCTGGATTTGGATTGTTTTAATAAGGTGTGGCCAAAACCTGTTATTGTCTATAAGAAGGACTTATGTTTTAAGACAATAATTGAAAGAGTTGGCACTCTGAGTTTCAATGGGTGTATGAACAAATGTGGGCAATGTTCCCAATGTAAATATGTACTGGAAGGAACAGAAGTATTAGTTCAGAATTGGGGTACTATACAACTCACATGTAGCCTGTAGGTATAACTGTTCTAGTATGGAAATGTTAGGATTATGAATGTTTTTATATAGGCAAGACAAAAGGTAAATTCTGGAAAAGCATATATCAACATCAATATGATATATCAAAGGGGGATAATAGAAAAGACTTAGCAAAACATGTAAAATGCTGTCCTATGCACACATTTAAATATATGGTTATAAACAAAGTAGAACTGGGACCGAGAGGTGGACCAGTGGATCTATACTTGGAATATAAGGAATTAATATGGCAGTTGAGATGTAACTCTGAAGTGTTCCCAGGCCTCAATGAAAATATTTCTATTAGTAGTGGTTCAAAACTTAAAGCAGAGTTAGCTCCTTAAGCACCTCATAAATGATGCTGGGTATTTAACAATTTTTATGTGATTCAGTTTTTTTATACATAAAGTTTCTTGGAATCATGCTGTTAATTTTATTTTTGAAATGCAATTGTGAAATGTAATTTTGGAAGGTTTTTTTAGTATGACAGTAGCATATATATTTTAAAATCCTTTTAAAAGAGGGTAATTAAGTTATTTAGGATGGTTGTGTGTTTTATTGGGATGATATTTAAGCCTGAATTATAACTGTGATTTTATTGTGTTGAAGTCAGGCATACCGACTGACGAAAGCGCTTAATTGTGAATAAATGACTGCTTTGGTGTTTCTTTCCGGGTTTTTGTTTTCTGATAGCAGTTTGAGTTAAATAAAATTTTAAGTTTTATAAGGCTGACAATGTATCTGGCATTCTTGCAGTTTTGTGCCACTGTACACTTAATTGCTAGTTGTAATTTTTCCTTCTGTGCAGGGCTTTGCCTTTGAGTAGGTATTTATTGGAGTCCCCTGTCTACTACTAATGTTCTTCTCAGTTGGTATTAGTGCTGAAATATCTGGGAGAAAATAAACTACTCGGCCACTTTTATTCGGCATTGTAATATGCATTTTCAAGTATTCTGGGATGACTTTGGAAAAAAAGACATGTAAATGCTTGGAGCCCTCTCAGTAAACAATGCATATTACACAAAAATGAACCAAAAGAGTTTTGTCTGCAACATTCAGTTTACAATTTTTGTATATTTTTACATTACTACAAATATTATCACTGGCCCTTAGATCGTTCCACAGTCATTGTTTGAAGCTTAAAAAATACTAAATGAGATACTATGCATATCTATAAATAAAGGAAAGTTGTTAGTAGTAAATATTATTAAAACAAGAAAAAAAATGTCCGCTTTAGACATTTAGCTAGCACGGATAAGTCTTTTAGAATCTGGCTCACTGTTTCTCTCTCACTCCAGGGCGCACTGCCTCACTCACACACTCACACATACACACAATTATAAATGATGACAAATTAAATGGCAGTATATTTGCTTAAGCCAGAGTTCATAACCTTGGCATTACTAAAGACTTAGTGATGTCAAGATGTCAAGTAGTGCAAACAGACCTTTATTGAGCCTCTGCCCTGTACAGAGAAAATTAAAGCCCTTCCATTATTGTTTCATCAGCAGACTGGTAAAGGCTCTGCAGTAGCCTTGGCATGCATTCCAATGGGCTTCAGTTTCATTATGTTATGTGACACCAAATGAAAATTATTAGAATGCATGCATACAGTCTATGGAATAAATAATTCAGTGCATTGTTGACTTGGCCTCTGCCACACAGAACGCAAAAGTAAAAGTATATTTCAGCAAACATTTTTCCAATATGCAGCTTGTCTCTCAATTTACAGAGCAGTGAGAAGCAAGAATATTCTATCACATTTTCAAAATCAAATTCTTGAACGAGCAGCAGTGTTATTATTGTTTCATAATGCAGCTGAATTATCATGTCTTAACTCACAAATTGAAGTTATATGCAAAGTATAAGACATTGTAAACAAAACAAATTTGTAAATTGAGCATAACATTTACCATATTTAGAAAGGCATCCAAAGATACATAAAGCTCTTCTCCATTTATAAAATTAATTCATATTGCAGGCTAATTCCAAAACTAAATCAACCACATTTTATAATTAAGACTGGAAAAAATGTTGGTTAGGTAGCTTTTGTTTGGTAATAGTAGGTAATGCATTTCACTTATGTTGGCCTTTAGAGCAAACTTATTATGGAGTAATGCTGCACCAGGTGTGATGATACAACCTTCTCTACTTCATTCTTGAATGATTCCACTCTTTGGATACGGTGATGAAAGAGTAAAGACCATAGAAGAAACCAGATATATTGCCTTTTCAAGATCTGATCATGATAAAGAAAAATGTTCACAGGAAGAAATGAAATATCAGGGAATGCAGGACTTGAGAAATTTATGTAATAATGGAGTGAATGATAAATGCTAAAAAAGTTATACAATAATGGCTCATTACTACTCAAAAATGAAAACACTGATTGGACAGCCCATCCAGTGTGCTCACTGTTAATCGAGCATATAGGAATAGAAAAAAGTCCAGACGTTGAAGTACCATTAAGTGGCCAGACTGTTCTATTGGCATATACTGAAAGACACACCAAAATATAAGAAAAAACAGGTACATTCTGCTAAACTAAAACAGAAACATTCCTGATTTTCCTCATATTTTTGTGCTGTCCCTGTAAATGTCTGTTTTCAAAAATTAAAAAAGAAAACTAAACAAACAGCAACAGAGACTCTGTTTTCTCTGATGTACTGTGCAAGTGTGGGAAAGTAAATCCCATATACATGCGCAATACATTAGAATAGTGACTACAATGTGGAAGAAGACAGAACTTCCATAGGTGCTAAGGTGTGTACTAGGCTGAAGACCACAAGGGCCTTTTTAAGCTTAGCCATGCATTACAAATCTCTGACAAGTTCTGGTACCCTAAACAAATGTAAGCAGGGGCTTGGGAGAATGAGCCATTTACTGGCTGCCTGTGTCCATTAGAGACATAGGTGCCAAACTAGGGATTAACGTCATGTTCCCCATCACATTGTTTAAATTACACTTGAATTGGGTTAGGGAGGAACTCCACTTCACTTGTATGGGGAGCTTGCTCCATAGAGTGGTAGTTTCTGCAATACCCACCTGTCTGTCCAGCAAGTACATGCTATCTCTTTCCTTGTGCAAGGTAATTTCTTTCTTAAATAATGTTATTGCATAAAACAATAATTTACAACAATGTGTGGGTATATCAGGATTTACCTGTGGTTGGCTTTGTTTAATTACCTGAGCTTCACAGTCGTGATCAGACCACACCAGTTAGACAGTTGTGGATTAATGCTTTAGCATCAAATACATCTAAAAGAAAAAGAAAAAGAAAACACTTTGTAATGGCTTGATTTCTTTTTAGTTAATGTGTGTTTGCCAATGTCATTTGTAAATATGAAATATATTAATAAAGGGGTTAAAATAGCTGATAATAATAATACAAACAGAAAAGTTATACTAATTTAACTGTTTAATTGAATGTGAGTAAATGGTAACATATGGTACAAAAAAATCCCACTGTATGCTTAGTGGAGAATTAAGGTTAATTTCAGTGTAATGTAACGCCTATCATACATAGGTTAAAAAAAACAAGAAGTTAGGGTTAATTTCAATGTGATGTAATGCATGCAATATATAAGTAAAAAAATTGCAGGTGAAATATTTATTGAAAATGGAGGGACATATAGTCAATGTTCTAGTAAGTGATTTCATTCAAGTTCTGTTGGACTTCCTGATCCTAATAAGTGAATAAGATTCCAAAATGTTATATTTTGTTCACAAATTAACAAAAACATATGTGAAAACAAAGAGGATATATTTGTAGAAATATCATCTCCATCAATATGTAAAGACAACTGTACCATAGTCAAATCTTGAAACTCAAGTGTACAGCCAATGTGAAAAGATTGCTTGTGATGCTGTAGCCAGTGACGCATGGGCCAGTCATGTGAAAGATAATTTGCTTCAGTTTCTCCCAAACTGTACTTAACTTAATGCCTATGTTGGCACAATGGTAGAGGCAATATTGTTTAAAGACAAAGAGCCAAGGACCTTGTGGGTAATGGAAATTACAATACCATTTTAGTGAAACATTCTGAAAGAACAAACGTAATTGTATGAAATAAAGACAGCTAAAGGAGTTACACTGAAGAAGCCATATTTTTAGATAAATATGGATAAAAGGAATATCTAAGAAAATGGAACAAGGGTATTAAATAACTACTGAGAAAACAAGATTGAACCAGACATGGAACAAGAAATTGAATACTGATTAGAGACAGCAAGAATGCAAGTTGGAAATGGTGATATGAGTATAAAGTCTGCAGTAGGTGTAATAAAATATTGTGAATTTAAAATGCAAGAATAAAGGAGAAGTAATCAGTTGTGGGATGTAGAAATCAATACATGCGGATATTAAAATGGTAATTTAGAGTGGGGCAAGGCAAATCTGCTTATGGTGTGATTTAAGAGAAGCCATGGAAGATGAAATTTAACCATTAATAAATGCCCAGCTAGATTGATTGAACACTACAGGTAGTGGCATAGGCGTACCATTTTATGGTTTGGTAGTTGAATTCACAGAGTTGAATGGTGATAGGGTGGAGAGATATCTCATCTAGTAGAGTCACATAATTTTTCTTGTCAGCATATGGAAGTGATCTGTAGTAATAATGATTTTTTTTTTTATTCTCCATTCATCACTGACTATCACCCATCCACCTGCCAGCCCTCTGCTGGATGCCCTACTGATTCATTCATTTCAGCTGGCAGAGTTCTGTAGACCATTTATTCCTGGTGTGAGAGTCATGTGATAGAAATAATGATTTAGAAATGAAAGAATATAGTTGGATTACTAAATTACAGGCTGACTGCATGCCTGGTATTAATTCTGTGGTATCCTTAAAACCTGTGCTAAAACGTAAACAATTATGTTTAAAATAATGTTTAAAATACATATGTTTAAAATAATTTTACAAGTGGAAGTAACTGTATCTTTTAATTAGGGTTGTTTTTTTAACAAATATTTGTTAATTAATTCTGTTCTTTAGTTGGCAGTTTGTTAACGTGATTGCTAGTTTTTAGTTTAAATTTAATAGGATTTGAAGTAAATTTTATCACACTGAGGAAGGAGTAATCTGAAAGCCTTGTGTTGTTTAATTAATGTTTTGGACATAACTCTACCATTTTGGTTTCTTTGTTCTTGAGAGTCACGTGAACCAGGACTGAGACTGCAAAATACACAGAAAGATTTTTTTTTCTTAGCGCTAACCACCCTGTGTGTTCTCAGAAAGCACTCAGAAGGAATGGACATGGCATGGGACTGTCAGACTCTTCTGTAAAAGGCATAAGCCCACATATGACCACACCTGCTGGGTGGAGCACAGTCCACACATGCCCCTACCTAGTAGATGGAGCACAACCCACACATCACCTCACCTGCCAGATGGAGCACAGCCCACACATGACCTCACCGGCTAAATGGAACACATCATGCATGCTTCTCGAGTTTGCAACAGGGAGCAAGTAAGCTTTGTGTACTTCTGGACATATGTCCCTCCCCTCCTCCCTGACAAAGGGAAGTGAGTATAATCTCTTATTCCCCTCTTCCAACTTTTGCCAGATGAAACAGGCACCCAAGTCACTGATTAAACTCTTGTCACCTGGGTCATAGTAGGTGGGTTATCCCTATAGGCCAACACAGGTCACTGCAGCTCACCGCAATGATGCTATTGTTCCCTTTTTAATGTGATTTAGGCCTCAATACGTTCTAGGCTGTGGTCTTGTGGGCTCAGAATTATAGAATTCTGGATAAATATGGTCTTCCCACTATTTCCAGTGTGTCTGAAGGAGTGATAGACACTAAACCTGGATACAGATGGAGTTCTAACAATACGCTGAAGCCAGGTTTTGGTAACTATGCAAACATCAGTGTGCTCAAGTGCTTTAAAGTCCAAAAATTCAATATTGTGTTTTTTTATTTGTTCCAGCTCCTAGCATTGAGCAGTGCCTCTGTAATCCCACAACACAAACAAAAACAATAAACCTAAAGAAACAAACAGGTAATAGGCATTTACCGGACTGGAATAATTTAATTGTAAATGCTTTCAAATGTAGAAATTTTCAAACTTCTTCAGACAAACATAAAATTAGTAACTAACAAAGTTTAAATAACCCTCCACATCAATGACATCATATCCTTTTAAACATTTAAAAAGATAGTGTTTCACTATATCACAATATAATCACAAAAACATATAATCAATCTAAATAAAATTCATTTCTAACCAATCTAAATTTACTATAATTAATTAAATATGAAAATATATACAAATATATTAAAACATATAACTATAATAAAACTAATGTAAAATTAGTCATTTAATGTCTTTTGACAGCTTCAAAATACATTTAATGGAGCTGTATTAATTTAAACCGGAATATGTATAAGCATTAGTTAATATTTGCCACCATAATTCTCTCATTTCTAATTCAATAGATATTGGCCCGCCTCTAATGTTAGCATGTACTTGTTCAATAACAAGAAACAAAAATGAATGTTCCGGGCAATCAATAATATGTTTTGCCAAAGCGTTATTTACATCTTTCCTTTTAATGCTATATACATGTTCATATATTCTCCTTCTAAAGTGCATATCAGTATTACCAATATAGAAATGTGAGCAGTTTTGACATTGGGCCAAATATACAACACCAGTGGTATTGCAATTATATTTACCTTTAACTCTATATTTAATTCTACCTATGGTAAACCTATCAGTCAGTTTAATATGTCTACACATACTACAGAAACCACATTTGTGCATACCTCCATCCATATGTAATGAAGGTGTTACGATCTCAACTAGATTTTTAAGGTTACGTCCTCTTTTATAAATAAGTTGAGGCATATCTGGTATCTTATTTCTAATAAAGGTGTCCTCTTTCAACACCACCCAGTTCTTATATAGAATACCACGCACAATTTCAGCTTCAATACAGAAGGATGTAATAAAGTGCAATGAGGCATTAGATGTGTTACCATCATAAGGTAGAACATTTGGCAGAGCATTTATATTAGAAGGATTCATACTTGGACATCCATTACCACAGTGGTCAGCATTAGCACTACTGTTGTCTTCAATTTTACCAAGAATCGGTTTAAACCAACCCGTATTACGTTTGTTACTAACTTCAGATATAAGGTTGTCAATCAAGGTGGCTGGGTATCCCCGTGCTATAAACATTCCTTTAAGTAAATAACATTCTTTTCAAAAATCATTTAAAGTGGCCATTTGGGCCGCTCTAACCAACTGGCCCTTAATAACAGCACATTTCTGATAATGGGGTTGAGCACTACTGAAGTGTAAAAAACATTAGAATATGTTGGCTTACGATAAATTTTAGCAGTATAACATAAATTCAACATATCCTTAGTAAGTAACATGTCCAGAAATGAAATTGTAACATTATTAAATTCATAAATAAAACTTAAAAATGATGTAAGATTTGATAGTGTAGAAACAAATTCTGCAGCCTCATTTCCATCACCTTTGAATAGTAGAAAAATATCATCCAAATAACGTGTATACCAACAAACAAATTCTTTAAAGATGTCAAGTTTAAACAGAATCTCATTTTCCCAATATGCCATAACAGTGTTCACAAAGCTCCCCCCACATGGGTAACCCATAGCAATCCCATATTTTTGATGATAAAGGTTGGCATTAAATATAATATAGTTATTAGAGAGTACAATGTCCAATAAATACTCTATTAAATTGATTTCATCACCTGACACACCTTGTTTAAATAAAAAGTCACAAACCCATTCAATACCCAATTTCTGAGGAATAACAGTATATAAATCACGGGCATCAGTAGCTAAAAAATGTATTTGGTCATCGAATCCTAAACCATTTATTGCTTCCAAAAAACTCCACAAATCACGGCATATTTGAGGTTGATTGTCCAAATATTTTTTAAGTTTCAAATCAACCAGATTAGCACACCCATATGTTGTACTGTTACGTCCATCCACAATAGGGTGAAAAGGTGGTTTACTCAAGTTTTTATGAATCTTAGGCAGTCCAAAAATAACTGGTGTAATGGGGGAGGGCATAGTAAGATAGTTAAAGGTTTCTAAATCTATCATATGGTCAATAAATAAATCTTCAATCAAAACTCTAATAAGTTGATAAGCCCCATTCAATTCATTCAATCAAGCCTTAACATAGGTATCAGTGTTGAGTAACTCTAAGATGTTCTCTTCATAAAGTTTTTCTCTCATTAAAACAAGCCCCCCCACCCTTATCAGGTTTTACTGCTCTGATTCTTTGGCTTCTTAATAGGTTTAATGCTTTTAATTCACTATCAGAGATGTTAGTCCCACAAGTACTCCTCCTTTTAACACCCATCAAAGACAAATTACGTAAATCCAACTCACATAATTTTTCAAAAAACCTAATAGTATTATGTAAAGGGGGTTTAAAAATACTGGAAATATGTACATCCAAATTCAAACTAGACATATTCCCAAGAAGACAAATTCAGTTTACGAATAAACACTTTTAGATCTAAAATAGTGTCAGCCACATTCATATGTTTATCTGGTATAAAAGATAACCCTTTGGACAATACATTAATAAGTTCAGGAGATACTTCAAATTCAGTAAAAGTATATATTCTAAAGTCACCAAATGTATTTAATAAAATGCATGGATAAACAGTTTCAATAGTCTCTGATGGATTCAATACACAAGGGCCAATAGTTGTCTCCGACAATGGTTATTCTTCCTTGGTTGTCGGTACCTGTCTTTGTGGTGTTCCATATAATTGACCTGTACAGGCTTGTTGTTGTGAAAACCCATATTATGGGTGGTATTAACCTGTACCCCCTGTTGATTTCACAGCCTTTCACTACGATGCGAAGTAGGGGGAATAGGACTGTTCACATCCCCAGAAAAATCAATGTCAGCCGTAGTATTATTTAACACATCAGAATTAGTCAAAATTTCCCCTTCCCCAACATTAGGCAGATCACTACTAATCCTCAAATTGGTGTTAAGAGGTGGTAAAGGGTAAGCTATAACCCCTTAAATCACATGCCAACTTCTTATTTTTGGTGGCTTTAAGTCTCTCCAAGGTTTGCTCATTGCTAACAAATATATGTAAAAAGTCATATTTATACCTGGAAAAGTTACAGTCCCCTTTTATAGCTTTCTCATGTTCTACCAAATCCTTCTTCAATATCAAAATTTGTGCATCATAATCTTTTATTAACAATTTAAGAAATTCACAGCCTTGTTTATCAAACAAGACCAAAAGGTCTTTGTGAAACTGGAATTCCCGTTCTAAACCTACGGGAAACCACCATTGCCATAGGCCCTTCGGGATATGACCACTCTCAGTGCAAGTACATAAATAAACTGCTTCCAATTGCAGTTTTTTAAGTTTAAATAACTTATTGTCAAAAGATTTCAGATTGCTTACAATATCCTCAATGTTAGTGCGGTTGTTATCAGTCACAGCTGAGGTACTTGCTACTACATACTGTAAGTTAAAAGCATCGGTTAATTGATGCAGTCAGTCAATGAAGGTAAATTAAATTGAACATCACTATTATTCTGAACATTCATACCTTCATTAATTTGAACGGAGAATAATGTCCGTTCAGCCTCTTGTTAGTATCAGGTAAAACAGCAGATGTAGAAGGTAAAACTCTATTTCCGTGCAGTAAAGTATTCCATTGGCGTCCCCATTCAGCCTCTGGTTAGTTTCAGGTAAACCAGCAGATGTGGAAGGTAAAACTCTATTTCCTTTCAGTAAAGCACTTCCATTGGCATCCCCATTCAGGTTAGTTTGCTGACCGGAACCGCCAATAATTGTTACGATACCACTGAAGCCATCAACTTTAGCGGTTATGTCATCAATTTGGACCTCCTGTCATTTGCCCTGGCATGCCTATGGAACTCCCTTCCTCCCTCCATCTGTATCACCACCAACCTCCCTGCTTTTAAAAAAATCACTGCACACCTGCACTCACATCTAACATCCTCATGGGAATGCTCCTGCTCCCACCCCTCATAGCCTATTCTCCACTTCCTACAGGCAACTATATCATATATTACCAGACACCAAATAATAAGCAACTGTAATAACCTCTTATAATTCTCTAATCCTACTATTCCACTCAAGAAACTATATATTTACTACAGCAATGCTTTGTTTTTCTACAAAATTTAACCTAAACATTTTATTGCACCTGCTTAAATTTTGGTTTTCTACAAAATGAAACCTAAAAATTGCATTGTAACTGCTTAATCTTTGTTTTGTCTTGAAACCACAAAGGACTGAAATTGTAAACTGCTGTAATATTTTTGTTACCATTGTTTTGAAGCTTTGTCTTTAATCTACAAATGATTGAAATTGTAAACTGCTGTAATCTTTCCCCAGGACTCCATTGAAAACGGGTTCTTATTGGCCCAATGGACTATCCTGGTTAACCAACTGCAAATAAATAAATAAATAAAATTCACCCTTTGAATAAGCAAAGTAAGGTTATTCATAAGGTGGTCTCCATCACCACCCTCCATTTCCATTCACTCCTGAGAAAAAAGGAATTGCGAGTCTGGTTCACACCTAATTACCATGTGTAAAAAATCCTTTCCACAACATAAACAAAAACAATAAACTTAAAGAAACAAACAGGCGATAGGCATTCATCAGACTGAAATAATTTAATTGTAAGTGCTTCCCAATGTAGATATTTACAAACTTCTTCAGACAAACATAAAATTAGTAACTAACCAAGTTTAAATAACCCTCCACATCAATGACCTCATATCCTTTTAAAAATTTAAAAAGATAGTGTTTCACTAAATCACAATATAATCACAAAAACATATAATCAATCTAAATAAAATTCGTTTCTAACCAATCTAAATTTACTATAATTAATTAAATATGTAAATATATACAAATATATTACAACATATAACTATAATAAAACTAATGTAAAATTAGACATTTAACGTCTAATTAGAGCCTTCAGCTTCAAAATACATTTAATGGAGCTGTATTCATTTAAACCGGGATATGTATAAGCATTAGTTAATATTTGCCACCATAATTCTCTCATTTCTAGTTCATTAGATACTGGCCCACCTCTAATGTTAGCATGTACTTGTTCAATAACAAGAAACAAAAATGAATGTTCCGGGCAATCAATAATATGAGTGAAAAACTTTATGAAGAGAACATCTTAGAGTTACTCAACACAGATACCTATGTTAAGGTTTCACTGAATGAACTGAACGGGGCTTATCAACGTATTAGAGTTTTGATTAAATATTTATTTATTGACCTTATGATAGATTTAGAAACCTTTAATTATCTTACAATGCCCTCCCCCATTACACAGGTTATTTTCCGACTGCCTAAGATTCATAAAAACTTGTGTAAACCACCTTCTCACCCTATTGTGGATGGACATAACAGTATCACATATGGGTGTGCTAAAATGGTTGATTCAAAACTTAAAAAATATTTGGACAATCATCCTCAAATATGCCGTGATTCATGGAGTTTTTGGAAGCAACAAATGGTTTAGGATTCGATGACCAAATAAATTTTTTAACTATTGATGCCAGTCATCTATATACTGTTATTCCTCAGAAATTGGGTATTGAATGGGTTTGTGAGTTTTTATTTAAACAAGGTGTGTCAGGTGATGAAATCAATTTAATAGAGTATTTATTGGACATTGTACTCTCTAATAACTATATTATGTTTAATGCCAACCTTTACCATCAAAAATCTGGGATTGCTATGGGTTCCCCATGTGGGGGAGGCTTGCAAAGACTGTTATGGCATATTGGGAAAATGAGATTCTGTTTAAACTTGACATCTTTAAAGAATTTGTTTGTTGGTTTACACATTATTTGGATTATATTTTTGTACTATTCAAAGGTGATGGAAATGAGGCTGCAGAATTTGTTTCTGTACTATCAAATCTTACATCATTTTTAAGTTTTACTTATGAATTTAGTCATCATCTTCTTTTGGCTGTTCCCGTTACAGGTCACCACAGTGGATCACCTGTTTCCATTTCTTCCTGTCTTCTGCATCTTGCTCTGTCACACCAATCACCTGCATGTCCTCTCTCACCACATCCATAAACCTTATCTTAGGCCTTCCTTTTTTCTTGTTACCTGGTAGCTTCATCCTTAGCATCTTTTTCCCAATATACTCAGCATCCCTCCTCAGCACATGTCCAAACCAATGTAATCTTGCCTCTCTGGCTTTGTCTCCAAACCTTCCAACCTGGGCTGACTTTCTTATATACTTATTCCTAATCCTGTCCACCCTGGTCACACCCAGTGCAAATCTTAACATCTTTATCTCTGCCACATCCAGCTCAAACTCTTGCCTTTTTGTCAGTGCCACTGTCTCCAGCCCATATAACATAGCTGGTCTCACTACCCTCTTGTAGACCTTCTCTTTCACTCTTACAGGTACTCGTCTGTCACAAATCACTCCTGACACTCTTCTCCACCCACTCCATCCTGCCTATACTCTCTTCTTCACCTCTCTTCCACACTCACCGTTACTCTGAACTATTGACCCCAAGTATTTAAACTCATCCACCTTCACCACCTCTACTCCTTGCATCCTCACCATTCCTCCATTCTCCCTCTCATTCACACACATATATTCTGTCTTAGTCCTGCTGACCTTCATTCCTCTTCTCTCTAGGGCATACCTCCATCTCTCCATGGTCTCCTCCACCTGTTCCCTACTCTCACTACAGATCACAATGTCATCTGCAAACATCAGTTTTACTTATGAATTTAATAATGTTAAAATTTCATTTCTGGATGTATTACTTGCTAAGGATATGTTGAATTTATGTTATACTGCTAACATTTATCGTAAGCCAACATATTCTAATGTTTTTTACACTTCAGTAGTGCTCACCCCCATTATCAGAAAGTGCTGTTATTAAGGCCCAGTTGGTTAGATCAGCCTGGATGACCACTTTAAATGATGATTTTTGGGAAGAATGTTATTTACTTAAAGGAATGTTTATAGCATGGGGATACCCAGCCACCTTGATTGACAATCTTATATCTGAAGTTAGTAACAAATGTAACACGGGTTGGTTTAAACCGATTCTTGGTAAAATTGAAGGCAACAGTAGTGCTAATGCTGACCACTGTGGTAATGGATGTCCGAGTATGAATCCTTCTAATATAAATGTTCTATCAAATGTTCTACTTAATGATGGTAACACATCTAATGCCTCATTGCACTTTATTACATCCTTCTGTATTGAGGCTGAAATAGTGCGTGGTATTCTATATAAGAACTGGGTGGTGTTGAAAGAGGACACCTTTATTAGAAATAGGATACCAGATATGCCTCAACTTGTTTATAAAAGAGGACATAACCTTAAAAATCTAGTTGAGTCCGTAACCCCTCCATTACATATGGATGGAGGTATGTACAAATGTGGTTCCTGTAGTATGTGTAAACATATTAAAGTGACTGATAGGTTTACCATAGGTAGAATTAAATATATAGTTAAGGGTAAATATAATTGCAATACCATTGGTGTTGTATATTTGGCCCAATGTCAAAACTGCTTACATTTCTATATTGGTAAAACTGATAGGCACTTTAAAAGGAGAATATATGAACATGTATATAGCATTAAAAGGAAAGATGTAAATAACGCTTTGGCAAAACATATTATTGATTGCCCGGAACATTCATTTTTGTTTCTTGTTATTGAACAAGTACATGCTAACATTAGAGGTGGGCCAGTATCTATTGAATTAGAAATGAGTGAATTATGGTGGCAAATATTAACTAATGCTTATACATATCCCGGTTTAAATGAATACATCTCCATTACATGTATTTTGAAGCTGAAGGCTCTAATTAGATGTTAAAATGACTAATTTTACATTAGATTTATTATAGTTATATGTTTTAATATATCTGTATATATTTTCATATTTAATTAATTATAGTAAATTTAGATTGGTTAGAAATAAATTTTATTTAGATTGACTATTTGTTTTTGTGATTATATTGTGATTTAGTGAAACACTATCTTTTTAAATGTTTAAAAGGATATGATGTCATTGATGTGGAGGGTTATTTAAACTTGGTTAGTAACTAATTTTATGTTTGTCTGAAGAAGTTTGTAAATTTCTACATTTGAAAGCGCTTACAATGAAATGATTCCAGTCCGGTGAATGCCTATTTCCTGTTTGTTTCTTTAGATTTAGTGCCTCTGTAATGCCATCTAAATTAGAAACTGCTCTACTGGGATGTCCAGCAGACAATTTCTGCCTAAAATATGAGTATGGAGCATACCTCTTAACCTGCGGACATTGAAAATAGGTACAAAGGTACATACAGTCAGAAATCTGAACATAATTTTAATACCAAACAGCAAATAACATCTTGTTTCTCCAAAATAGGGAAAATTGAGAGTTCTACTATAGAGGTAACAAAAATATTCAGATGTAGGTAAAAGCAATAGTGAAAGAGGTGCAAGCAATACTTTTTTATAGAGGAAGGCATGTAGCCATCACATCCTGTGCTGACACAAACGGGATCCCCTTGAATGACATGAAGTATCCAGGCAACTGTTTACACCACTTATTTTGCCTTTCAGTTTGTGGCATCATGCTTGCAGATGGCAGAATGCTACACCAGACTAGTGTCTTTCTTGCCTTAAACATATATAGCAAGCTCCATCACGTCTTGCTGCATATTCCCTCTGATTGTAGCTCCTAAGATCATTCATAAGTACTTGTGCAATCATCAAGTTGCACTCTTACTTATCAAGATGGAGGAACCTAAAGATCCTCAACTCATTACAAAAATCCTAGCATCAAACAGACAGCTTGGTACGACCATCTTCTTGTCCAATCTAATAAGGGTGGAGTTGGTATGCCTAACTATGGTGTCACCAGTAAGCAGGACATTACCATATGTAGGTGAAGACTTTGTGGACCTTCAGGGTTTAAGTTCACATCTCCTGATAATTCTTGAAGATGGTATGTGCAAGTGACAGAGGTATAAGTGATGTGGGTATATGTGGGATATACAAGAAGGTGTCTAAAGTGTCTTGCTACTGTGACTAGAAGGCAGATAGAAATTTCCTATGAGTTATGGTAGCCATGGTATCATTCTGCAAGATATGTGTTTGTGTGTGTTGGGGCAGAGGCTTATCAAATGCAATTTTATGTGAGAGACTGGCCTTCAACCTGAATAAATACTTATGTTTCTCACTGATGGTATCAGTGTTGGAAAGCAACATTGCATTGCTGGTAATCATGAAATAGGTGGTCTATTGTCTCAAAATGACAAATTTAGAATGTTGGCAATAGAAGGGGCTGAAGTATACTTAGATACAATGCCGCCAGAGACAGGTGATAGACAGGGTATGGTAATAAACGGATTTAAATAGCTATTTAATTTGGGTGCAGACAAGGTCAATTAATGGACCGATATAATTGGGCATTAGCTCATGCATCTAAAGAAAGCTAACTATAGTTAGTAATGGGAAAGTGTTTAAAATTCTTAGTTAAAGGGAATACTACGGTCTGCTACTGAGTTGAAACTCTTAGATAAATGGAGTGCTAAGTTTTGTCTGGCTACAGTACAGACTTATCTGTTATGAACTCTAAAGTACACTTTTTATAAAGAGAAACTCAAAGAGGAAAGCAACCAAGAACTGAGAGTCATGAAGTCAGATAAAAGTACTAAGATAGTGGTGATGAACACTGTTGATTATGTGAAGTCTCTAGTAAATATGTTACAGTAGGACACCACCTATAAGAAGGTGGAAATTTCTGACATCAAGAAAAGTTATTTACGATCAGATGCAAATTTATTTCACATGTTCTGTCAAGGTGAGACAGATAATGACTGTTATAGTTATTTGCAGGTTGATCATCCTAAAATGGCTGTACATTTTGGCATTCCTAAAGTACAAAACAGCTGTACTAATCCACCTTTTAGACCTATTAAATCTGCCATCAAATCTAAGACTGAGACAATTTCTATTTGGCTTGACCATATTTTAAATCCTGTGGTACAGGCATCCAAACATTATTTGAGTGACACTCAGCACTTACTTGAAATTATGAGTAAGTTAGCAGTTCCAGTTGGACATTTTTATTTTGCCTCCTTATATGTTAGATCATCATATACTAGCATCAATCAAGAAGTAGGTATTGAGTACTTGAGAGAATATTTAACACACAATACAAGTTTTGAGGACATGAAGATCAACACTATTTGTTCTCTTATGGATCTGGTGTTAGACAACAATTTTTTTAAGTTTAATGAACAACTATACAACCAAACATCAGGTGTGGCAATGGGGGCAAGGGTCGCCCCCAGCATTTGCAAATTTAGTCATGGCAAACTGGGAATCTAAATTTATGACCACATATCCTGCAGCAAATAAAATCATTTTTTTACCAGCATTACATAGATTACCTGTTTTTTTTTTTTTTTTTTTTTTTTTTTTTTGTGGCAGGGAGAGCATGAGGATTTTGTTGAATTTGTATTTTATTTAAATGAAAAGACTGATTTTCTCAATTTCAGTGTCATTGGTTTTGGTGAAATCATTAATTTTGTAGCTATACATTTAATGCATAACTTTCAATGCAACAAGTTCACAAGTTGTATTTATAAAAAAAACAGTTTTTGCTAACCAATATTTACACAGAGACAGTTTACATCCACCTCATATGAAGAAAGGGGTTATTAAAGGGCAGATCATTAGGTTGAGCCATTTGACATCAGATGACAAGACCTTTTTAGATTATTTAAGTTTTTTGAGGTCTTGGTTTGAATATAGAGGTTATGATGACAAATGGCTCAAGAAAATAGAACAGGAGGTTCTTACATTGAGGTATGGGGTAGCTTGTCCTATCTTGCAAGCCAACACATATGGTTTGGATACAAATGTGAGTAGTGCAGTTGACATGTCCAATGATAAGAATTATTTCTGTGCCTTTCCTTTACCTATAGCCAACAAAATGTGGTTTATAAAAAACATCATCATTGAAAACTGGAAGGTTTTGTTAGGCAACAGAGATTTGGTCACATCTATAGGGACGTGTCCCAGATTCACTTACAAGAAAGTTATCAACATCAACGGTATGTTAGAGACAGGATTTAAACAACATGAAGAAGACAAGGGAGCTCGTTTGCTGACTAAGGGCACTTTCCCTTATAGGAACTACAGACAGTGAAGATTTGTTGGCGACTCGTCATCAGTCAAATTTAATCATACCAATAGAACTTTTTGGGCCAAACATTACTTTACATGTAGTAGTGAATTTGTGGTATATGTTGCAACTTGCAAATCTTGTCCAAGTTTTTACATTGGAAAGACCATTAGATGCTTAAAATGTAGGATACATGAACACCAGTTAGCTATCAAAAAGAAAGATTTCACTAATTCATTAGCCAGACATGCCACAACATGTACAGACTTCACAAAATGTTCATTTTTTGTTACTGACACTGTCAAGAATTATTGTTTTTCAGGTGATTGTAAAATTTTACTTGAATGCAAGGAGTCATTTTGGCAGATTTACCTGGCAGCAGATCGTGCACCAAGTTTGAATGAAACTATTAGCTTGAAATGTTTTTTACAACTCAAGTAACAAGTGTTCAGTAAGAGCTTGTTACTTTTTTGTTATTGTCATTTTAATTTCTTAATTTTTTATTTTTTATTCATGTAAGTCTACGTATATATACAGATTTTTTTTAAGTGATATGGTTTCAGAACATGAGTTAATACATTTGTAAGGTCATTGGACTAGATTTGTCATGTGATTGTAACAACATTATTTATGTCACTATGGGGGGGGGTTGTTAAAAGTTTTTCTGAAGAAGTTCACAGAAATAAAGTGGATGAAAGTGCTAAACGTTGGTGTCCATGTCCTGTATCCATTGGAAGGCTAACTATTGTTTTTAGACTTCACTTATAACTCTCTTCTATCAGGTATAATGTCCACTGAAGCTCAAGGAAGGCAAGCAGAGAAACACTGGTTATCGGTAACCTTGATAAAGTAATGATGATAATAAGCACAGCAACACAAAGACTACACCCTTATAGTAACATCTCAAGTGGAAGTGTCAGGTAATGACAACACTAAACAGGGTACAATGTAAAAAATTAGTCCTACATAAAAATGTCAACAATCAACCTTATGTATTTGTAATGCTCTACCAATACATGTCCAATCAGAAGGAAACTTTATTGCAAGCTGTGACGACTGGGGAGAGATGGGCGAAGGCTTTTGGCCTAGTCAAATAGAATTTAATATATAATTCTATCAACTGTATAAATAAATGTAAAATACAGGCTTGTGTTTT
This sequence comes from Protopterus annectens, assembly GCF_019279795.1. Lineage (NCBI taxonomy): Eukaryota > Metazoa > Chordata > Ceratodontiformes > Protopteridae > Protopterus > Protopterus annectens. The sequence continues at coordinate 3,666,798 of NC_056751.1, forward strand.
TAAATGTAAGAAAACATTGTGAAATGCGGAACTGCAAAATATGTGACAACATTGCACTTTACTGGCCCAGTGAAGCATGTTGTATCCTTTCATGTTAGAATTTGGCCCGAGGACAGCTGGATGAAGATTATGACCAGAATTTAGATGTGGAAGGTGCTTTTATTGCTTTAGTTTCTGTTAGCATATACATGTGAAATGTCTTGTATCGTTGTAAGTTTCTGAGGAGGTGTTAGATTGCTAAATAATGCAGTTTGTGGCCTGAAAACTCAGACCAGGTGTTAAGATGATGCAATATGAATACTGGGAAAACCTAAGTGTCAAAAATTATGTAATTTTGGGAGGGCCTTAGAGACATGTTTGTTAGTAATGTTTAAATTCTATTTCTCACAAGAGACCTGGGAAGCATTTTGATCTGGACATCTAACGTATCAGCACTCTGCTTATGCTCACATGTAAGTTTTTAGCACTGTGATATCTTGTAGGAATAGTTAAAGCTAGTAAAGATTAATTAGGTATTTTTCTTTGAAACCAGACATGTCCTACTGTATTATTTTAAGTTTCTGTGTGATCTGTAAACTCTTAAATATCGCTGTGGTGTAGTAGATTTGTCTTGTGTTTTAATTATTTATTATTAAATATTTTTTAAAACCTTCTACTTGTGGCTGGTTTGTGTAGAGATAAAGTATGCTTTAGAGTACATTATATATTTATAGAGTTTACTGTCTAAGCCCTTCCAATAAGCCTTAGACTGTATAGTCACATTACCATTGGATATTAATATTGCACAGTAATAATTGGACAGCCTTTTAAGGACATTTTAGTAGCTGATATTATTAACTGGGTGGTGGCAGTAATTACTACCGTATAGTCTGGGTAAAGGGGCACAGCTGGAGAATCTGTGTCAGCCTTTCCCAGGAGTGTCTGTGAAGTTGTATAAATACTTATCTCAAAGTGTGTGAGTGTTGTGTCAGCTACTTGGGCAGGGACATGAAGCACTGGTTGGACAGAGAGGGTACTGGAGGTTCTAGCTTGCCCAGTTAGGCTGAGACCTGGACCCTATAGCTGTGCCAGTGAGGAGTCTTGTTGGGGACCTGGTGAGCAAGGGAGCGGCCAGCCCCAGACTGACTGTGATCTGTGTGTGCACTTAAGGGAAATTGTACTTTAATGTCTGTATTAATTATCCTTTCCTCTTCCTGGAGATGACCTCCCTGGTGTTAGTGGTGAGGATTGAGGCTCCTTGATTGCTGGGCCAGGGCACGGTCGTCACAAGTGTTTGGCACTGGTGGGATCTATTTCACATACTAATTGGCTTGTAATGGTGTGGATAGAGTGAATTCCTGTAGCTTATGTACAGTGATCTCTAAAAGTGTTTTGTACTCTAAAACAGCCATGCAGTGAATACCAAGAGTTCAGATTACAATTGTTTATTTATTTTGTTAGCTTAGTGTTAGTCAGCGTGAGCAGGCAGCATGTCAGCAGAAAAGTATGGAAAGCTGACAAGGAGACAGCTGGCGGAGATGTGCCAGGCTAGGGGGCTGGTGCATGGAAACATGACTAAGGCAGACTTGATTGCAGCCTTGGTTAAAGCTGCATCAGAAAACAGCAGCCTGGAGGATAATCAGACTGAGAGTGGAGATACAGTATTCTCGGAGAATGGACAGCTCAACTTTTCTGCAGTGGACTTAAAAATCCAGCTGGAACTGAACAGACTTGAGTTGCAGGCCAGGCGTATGGAACTAGAAGCAGCTGAGAGAATGAGGAGCCTAGAAGCTAAAGAAAATGAAGAAAATGAACAGCAGAGAAGGCATGAGAAGGAAATGCTTCGCCAGAGTCATGGAGGTAATGGGGAAGGGAGTAACTGAACTCCAAAAGCACAAAAGGTCAGTACATTTCTTCCACAGTTTAAAGAGGGGGATAATTTTGATAGCTTCATTCATATGTTTGAGTGGGTATGTAAACAGTATGAAGTTGACAAAGGGCTCTGGGTACAGTTCCTGACCACCTTACTCCATGATAAAGCTGTAACTTCTTTAGCAAAAATGCATGACACTGACTGTTTTGATTATACTGCTGTAAAAAGACATTTGTTAGAATGTTTTAAGCTAACACCTGAAATGTATCAGAAAAAGTTTTGTGAGCATAGACACAAGGCAGATGAAAATGTATGTGAATATGTTGTTGAACTGAGCACTTATTTTCATAGCTAGGTGAGTGGATGTCAGGTCATCACTTTTGAAGGGTTGGCAGACCTTTTGGTAAGGGAACAAGCCCTTAACACTTTGCCTGAGGACATGAGGATCTGGTTAGCTGATAGACAGTGTGCTACTTCACAGGAGTTGGGGAAGAAGGGAGACCTATACCTAGCAAGCAGGGTGGCCCTGCACAGGAAAGGGACCCCCAGTACTGCTCATGGGACTAAAGGAACCCATGGTGGACATCACAGACTGCCCCAACAGAATCCGCCAGTGGTAGGGGAAGCCACTAGTCCATGTACATGTCCAGGAGCTAGGGTTAAATGTTTTGAATGCAACTAGTGGGGCCATGTGGCATACAGGTGTCCACGGAGGAAAGGTGGGGAACCAAAGGTGAGAGAGCCAGTAAGTGGGAAAGACAAAATGCCAATAGTGGGCTGTCTTGAGAGGGAAGGATTTGGATGAGGCAGTACTATGTACATATGCAGTTACATGCAGTGAGGCTAAGAGACAAGCATGTGGGTCTGGTAGCCTGAGGGAGACCCAGACGGACTGCATACTTGCAGCCAGGACTGCTGAGGTGGTTACTTCAGGGAGTGAGCTACACTGTAAAAGTGAGACTGAATGTGAGCCACAGCTGCTTGTGGGTACTGATGTTCCCTTGGACAGGGTAACTGCAAAGACAGAGGTGAGTAGTAGTACCCAGGCTGACAGTGAGGCACCACTGTCAGAGGATGCCAGACTTCCTGTGGAAGTGGAGCTGGGAGGGGTTACAAGGAGAGACTTGAGACAGGCTCAGCTCTCAGACCCTACATTGCAAGGCCTGAGGCAGGTAGCTAGGGAGGCACCTGATTCTCAAGAGAAGGGGGAATCTGTAAACTGGAACAAAGGGTACTGTACAGAGAGTGGAACCCTGAGGGAGGGCTAGAAGGTGAGAGAGTACAGCAGTTGGTAGTGCCTAGAGCTTACCATCTGCCGCTTCTAGCCATAGCCCATGATATTCCCATTGCAGGTCATATTGGCATAAAATGTACAAAGAGGCATATTATGCAAAACTTCTATTGGCCTGGAATTTCCAGAGATGTAACAGGGTACTGCAGGGCCTGTGAGCAGTGCCAAAAGGTAGGCAAGGCAGGAGACAAGGTGAGAGCTCCTTTGATGTCTTTGCCTGTGATTGAGGAGTCATTTCAGAGGGTAGCTATGGATATAGTGGGTCATCTGAGTACCCCAAGTTCCACAGGGAAAAAGTATATCTTAGTTATTTTAGATTATGCTACATGATACCCTGAGGCAGGGGCTTTGTCCTCCATTGAGGCCGAGAAAGTAGTAAATGCTTTGCTAGAAATTTTCAGCAGGGTAGGTTTTCCAAAGAAAATACTGTCTGACAGAGGTGCCAATTTTATGTCAGACCTACTGGCTTGTCTGTGGAAGTCCTGTGGGGTGAAGCACATGAAGACCACCCCCTACCATCCCCAGACTAATGGTCTTGTTGAGAGGTTAAAGTCTACAATCAAGTCCATGCTAAGGGTATTTGCAGATCAATTTAAGAGGGAGTGGGACAAATATTTGCCCCATCTGTTGTTTGCTTACAGAGAGGTTCCCCAGGAATCCACATTTTTTTCTCCCTTTCAGTTGCTGTATAGGGATAGGGTGAGGGGACCTCTAGATTTAATTCGAGATGAGTGGAAAAGTGAGTGTAAGTCTCACACGGAGTCTGTTGTGGCATATGTTCTGAACCTCAGGACAAGGCTCAGGGAACTCATGGGCCTGGCCCAGGAGAACCTGGCAGAAGCCCAACAACAGGAAAAAGGTGTGGTATGACAGGAATACTCGAGCTAGAGAGTATGCTGTAGGGCAGCAGGTGATGGTCCTCATTCCTGTCAGACACAACAAGCTGTAAGTAGCTTGGGAGGGACCCTACAAGGTGGTAAGAAAGGTAAGTGTTGTTAACTACATGGTGGAAGTGCTAGGCAGATGGCAGGGGCACAATGTATCATGCTAACATGATGAAACCTTACCATGATAGGGAGGCCCTTGGGCTGAGCATTTGCAGTGGACTGCAGGAGGAGTCTGAGGGAGATTTGGGGACTGATCTCCTCAGTGAGGCTTGGGCTGACACCTCGGTGGAAGGGGTAGCAATGTCCCAGCAGCTATCTCCTACCCAGGTTCGAGAAATCTGAGCAGTGTTGCAGGAGTTTGGAGGCATGTTCACTGGGAAACCAGGGAGCACCCACCTGGCGCATCACCAGGTGGATACAGGACCCCAAAAGCCTATCAGGCAGGCCCCTTATAGTGTGCTTGAGAGAGTCAAACAGACTCTGAGGGAAGAGGTACAGGAGATGTTGGAACTAGGGGTGATTCAAGAGTCCAACAGTCCCTGGGCCTCACCAGTGGTGTTGGTGCCAAAGAAGGATGGCAGCAACAGGTTCTGTGTGGATTACAGGAAATTAAATAGTCACACAGAGTCAGATGCTTACCCCATGCCTAGGACAGATGAGACCCTAGAGCAGCTGGGTGGGGCTAAGTATCTTACAACCATTGATCTTATCAAGGGTTACTAGCAGGTGCCCTTGACTCCCAGTGCTAGAGAGAATTCAACCTTTGTGACTCCTTTTGGCTTGTATGAGTTCACAAAGATGCCCTTTGGGATGAAGAATGCCCCAGCGACTTTTCAGAGGCTGGTAGATCATATTTTAGCAGGAGCAGGAAGGTTTGCCCTTGCTTACATGGATGATATTGCTATCTACAGCCATCCCTGGCAAGAGCACCTTCAGCGTGTCAGGGAGGTGCTGGGCAGACTACAGAGGGCAGGGTTGACCATTAAGCTGAGCAAATGTCAGTTGGGTATGGCAGAGGTCTCTTACCTAGGACATAGAGTAAGGAGTGGTAAGATAAGGCCAGAACCTGCCAAAGTGGAAACTATTCAGGCAATGCCTGCACCTGTTACCAAAAACAGGTGAGGGCATTCTTAGGGACAGCAGGGTACTACAGAAAGTTTGTTCCCAATTATAGTACCATAGCTGCTCCCCTCACAGACCTGACAATGAAGAACAGGCCAGATAAGGTAGTGTGGACCCTAGCATGTGAACGGGCATTTCAGAAACTTAAGGAAGCTTTGGGAGGACCCCCTATGTTAGCCAGTCCAGACTATAGCAAAGAATTTGTTGTGCAGGTGGATGCTTCAAACAATGGGGTGGGGGCTGTACTAAACCAGATTTCTACAAAGGGAGAAGAGCATCTAGTGGTTTACCTCAGTCGTAGGCTCCAACCCAAGGAGGAATGCTATGCAGCGGTAGAAAAGGAATGTCTAGCCATAGTCTGGGCACTACAAAAACTTCAGCCTTATCTGCATGGAAGAAAATTTACTGTGATGACAGATCACAACCCTTTAACATGGTTAAACAGAGCCAGTCAGCAAAATGCCAAGTTGCTAAGATGGAGTCTGGGGTTGCAAGCATATGATATGTCAGTGCAGCACCACAGTGGGAGTAGCAATGCCAGTGCAGATGGGCTCTCAAGACAGGGAATGGGGTGAGATACACCCAGATAGAATTGACACTCTCAAGAGATGTTTCTCAAGGAGTACTTGAAAAACTTGCTTGAGTTCCCCGGGGGGAAGAGATGTGATGACTGGGGAGAGATGGGCGAAGGCTGCCAGCCTAGTCAAATAAAGTTTAATATATAATTCTATCAACTGTGTAAATAAATGTAAAATATAGGCTTGTGTTTTTAAATGTAAGAAGACACTGTGAAATGTGGAATTTCAAAATATGTGACAACATTGCACTCTATTGGCCCTGTGAAGCATGTTGTATACTTTCATGTTAGAATTTGGCCCGAGGGTGGCTGGATGAATATTTCATGCCCATTGTTTTAAGGCTAAAGTTTATGACCAGAATTTAGATGTGGAAGGTGCTTTTATTGCTTTAGTTTCTGTTAACATATACATGTGAAATGTCTTGTATCGTTGTAAGTTTCTGAGGAGGTGTTAGATTGCTAAATAATGCAGTTTGTGGCCTGAGAACTCAGACCAGGTGTTAAGATGATGCAATATGAATACTGGGAAAACCTAAGTGTCAAAAATTATGTAATTTTGGGAGGGCCTTAGAGACATGTTTGTTAATAATGTTTAAATTCTATTTCTCACAAGAGACCTAGGAAGCATTTTGATCTGGACATCTAACTTATCAGCACTCTGCTTATGCTCACATGTAAGTTTTTAGCACTGTGATATCTTGTAGGAATAGTTAAAGCTAGTAAAGATTAATTAGGTATTTTTCTTTGAAACCAGACCTGTTCTACTGTATTATTTTAAGTTTCTGTGTGATCTATGAACGCTTAGATATCTCTGTGGTGTAGTAGATTTGTCTTGTGTTTTAATTATTTATTATTAAATATTTTTAAAACCTTCTACCTGTGGCTGATTTGTGTAGAGATGAAGTATGCTTTAGAGTACATTATATATTTATAGAGTTTACTGTCTAAGCCCTTCCAATAAGCCTTAGACTGTATAGTCACATTACCATTGGATATTAATATTGCACAGTAATAATTGGACACCGTTTTAAGGACCTTTTAGTAGCTGATATTATTAACTGGGTGGTGGCGGTAATTACTACCATATAGTCTGGGTAAAGGGGCATAGCTGGAGAATCTGTGTCAGCCTTTCCCAGGAGTGTCTGTGAAGTTGTATAAATACTTATCTCAAAGTGTGTGTGTGTGTGTGTGTTGTGTCAGCTACTCGGGCAGGGACATGAAGCGCTGGTTGGAAAGAGAAGATACTGGAGGTTCTAGCTTGCCCAGTTAGGCTGAGACCTGGTCCCTATAGCTGTGCCAGTGGAGAGTCTTGTTGGGGACCTGGTGAGCAAGGGAGCAGCCAGCGCCATACTGACTGTGATCTCTGTGTGCACTTAAGGGAAATTGTACTTTACTGTGTGTATTAATTATCTTTTCCTCTTCTAGGAGTCGACCTCCCTGGTGTTAGTGGTGAGGATTGAGGCTCCATGATTGCTGGGCCAGGGCACGGTCATCACACAAGCTATCTGATAAAAGTGGATAAACAAAAAACAAATAGCAGTGTCAGTAGCGATAACTGATAGTGGTGCAGCAATGTTACAAAGTTTGAATTAAAAAATGGGCAAAAACCCCAGCAATGACTTAATTAATCAAATAACAAATAGTAAAAATATCTGTTCAGCTGAAGCTTTGTATCAAAACACTGCAAGCAGTATGTGGTAACTGAAGCAGGAGAAATGAAAGCAGTGTGCTTATTATGTTTAGAAAAAAAACTCAAGCATATCATGAAGTTAATGTCAGTAGCACCATTTGTTTGATTTATGTATGTCTTGTAGTTAAGGTGAAAGCACTAAGAGTGCTCACAGCTGATACACTTAAGTAAGATTACCTGTGCGAGTTCACTGGGAGGTGTGTGATTAGTGACATGTATCTAAGCATATACTCGACAGGGTTACTGTGGTGACACCTCTTTCAGTCGACTTTTTTGTCAAATCTTTTTACTGACTTGTATAGGACAGATGAATCTATCTGTTGATGATATCTGTATTAAGTACACTAATGGTTCCTTGACACCACACCTAGTGTTGCTGGTCATTTCCCAAATGAACAATGGCTTGTACTTGAATTCCCCCACTTTCTTCCTCTTTTTTGGTTAACTTCCTCCTTCTTTGTTAAGGATCAGGAATGTACACATTACTGGAGCTCAGCAGAAAAGAGCTATTGATCAGTATTTATGGTTTTATAAATCCATCATAGGTAAGTACTAGGATAGCCAGCCTTGTAGGCCATTTTTAACCTAGCCATTTTCCCTTTTGGTCTTTGAATTAACATATCCCATTTGGTGTTATGTTGGCCTTACTCAGCCCACAACTGATAATTATAAATTAACCCTAGTGAAAATTATTGGAATCACACCATAGATAATTAGATTTTTCCATATGTGACATTGGTTGAGATGTTGCACAAACCAGTTGTGCTAATGAAGCTGATAACCACCACAGAATTACAGAATTTCAAAACATATATATATATATATATATATATATATATATATATATATATGTAAAATAAAATGGCATTAAGTGCATACATTGTCCCAGACAAGAAGCTTTTTTTCATCTTTACTTAAATAACAGCTCTTACAAAACCTGGACTTGGAATTGTACTATCACATAATTATCTGTTACCAGTACAACTAACATCAAGTAAACTACTTTGCATTATCACCTAAATGTATACTGCCAGTCTGTATAGGTGTGTGCACATCACTCCCCTCCTATCATTCCTCATCGAATATTACTTCCCAAATAATATTTGTCTGTGTTCTTACTATAGCATCAAACAATGCTCTATAATGTGTAAACAAACAACTGCAGCAATTATGTTTATTGTATAATCAATATTGTGTATTTATCTGCTTGTCAAAGCTTGCTGTTATTCAAGTAGTGAACTTCTTTGCTCAAGAATTCTCATCAAAACCAACAATAACAGGATGACATACACCCAGAATCAGGGATAGTATTTCCATAATTCATAATAAAAGTTAATAAAGTAAGATGCTTGGTATTAGTATACTTTTTTTTCTGAGCAAATTGTAGTATTGAGGATGGATTTGAGGGGGCGGAGCCTAGATGGCACTCTGAAAGCAGCACTTTTTAGAGCTCCTTAAAACTACTTTAAATAACAGGAAATTATTTTTTATTTTGGAAAAAACTGCTAATTATTGTTCCTTATTATTTTTATTACTAGTATTTCAATTTTGGAATATTTTCTTCAAGAATTTCCTGTCAGAAATCTCTGGAGTTTTTAAAGCTGATTTGGAAAGATGAGTGGCTCAAAGAACTCACATGCAGAATATACTCTGAGGAAAGAAATTCAATTGATATCTTCAACTTTACAAGAACTATCTATTAAAATGGACAGTTTTAAAGACAACTTAGAAAACCTGAGAGAAAGTTGTCATACTCAAACTGAAACTTTTAGAGAACTTCTCCAACAACAGCAAGTCAAAATATTAAACATTGAAGAGTCCTTATCTGATATAGACGGAAGGCTTAAACAGGAGGAAACCCAGGGTGATTTTCTTCAGCAACAAAATAAATGGCTTATTAACAAACTGGACGATATGGAAAATAGAGACAGGAGGACTAACGTGAGAATCACTGGTTTACCGGAAAAATCTGAAGGAGATGACATAATTTCTTTCCTTAATTCATGGTTACCTGACATCCTTGAACTGAAAGAAGGTTTCTCTTATGGTATAGAAATAGTCCATCAAGCCCTTGGGAAACCCATTCCTACATCTTTAACATCCTCACCCAGGTCAGTCATGGTTAAATTTCTCTCTTATCTAGATAAAGAGCTCATTCTGAAATGTGCTTGGAGAAAGTCCCCACTGAAGTATAAGCAAAATCTAATTAGATTTGACAATGACTTTTCCTCCAGAGTCTTAGAAATGAGAAAGAAAGCCTGGCCACTGGTAAAGTTACTCAAACAAAATAAAATAAAAGCACAACTAGCATATCCTGCAAAAATAAGGATTTTCACTTCAAATGAAACAAGGACATTTAATGACATCGAAGAAGCAATAACTTTCATAAAGAACAATAATTTGGTCACATTTCCGGAAGAAATGGACTGATCTCTTACTACAACATTAAAAAGATCCCCTGAGAAAAATAATTGGATTGCTTAAAGAAAAAAAAGCAAAGAACTGACTCAAAAAGTATTCCTTCTACTGCTTCTCTCAAAGAATCAACTAAAAATAAAAATTCAGGCTAAAGGTAACAAATATGTATTTGTCTACTTATATTTCAAGCTACTCACAAAATATCTGTCAGTAATATGAATACTCCATTTACATACAATAGACTTAATGATTGCTTTATTGTGTGATGGTGAAGTATAAAAATGAGGGTTGGGGAGGAAATATTTAATATTAATGTAACCTACTACAAATACTGACTGTACAAAAGTGTTTAAATCTAATAGGCAAGGATCGTTATTGGCATGCAAGTTTTAAATATGTTTGACTCATTTGAATCATTTGCAATGAAACATGGATTAATTCAACCTAGATAATGAACAGATCCTGTTGAATTATTTGTCAAATATTGTTATAGCTTTCACTTAAAGGTTCTGCTTCTCACAAAAAAGTGAAGAGAAGCTTTTGTTACACGAGACACGTAGGGAATCTTCACTGCTTAGTCCGCAAGCTCCCTTAGTGTACTATGCGCACTATCGTAAAGGCAGAATGCTCGTTTGATAAAGTGCCAAAACACAATAAACACAACAAAATATATCGATGTTAAGTCATTATACTTTCTAATTTAATATATGTATTAGGAACACAGTTTTAAGTCATCACGAAGTGTTTGTTTGAACATCTACCTTCCATCTTAAAGATATGCAACGAAACCCCTTTAACACAAGTGTTGTATTAGCAAATCCTTTCTTTGTTTAGTTGTCAAATAATTTTATATCCAGTGAAAAAACAAACATAAAGTACTGAAGTCCAGATTATCTTACTACTGGAGATGATGTTGACGCAACCATACGATTCTAGTGTGTAATCACATTACGCTACCTTATGGCATTAAAGCGACAGTACTTCTGTAAAGAGGATAACTACTTAATATATATACTGTATGAAAGAAGGGATGGAAAGAAGGTATTATGAGGCATGAATATATTATAGCTTATTGTTAGATATTATAAAACAAAAATAAAATAATATATTTATACAGATAAAAGTGGAATATTCAGCATTAGACCCATGGTTAGATACTTTGAAGTTCTCCATGAATCTGCATTATTTAGTTAATAAATAAATAAAGAAGAGAAATGACTTAAGAAGTATGCATGTCACCATATTCAACGAAGTATCAAAGTAAGTTTTGGTATACTTAGAAACAGTTACTTGACTAGATGAGGAAATAATATGTAAGACATAATCTGAAACTGGATCCTTACAAGCTTGCAATAAGACAAATCTCATATTTATTATATTGAACTATAGCTTATTATAATAGACATAGAGTGCAAACAGTGAATAGCTTGCAAAATGTTATTGTTTCAGACAAGCACATTTAACCTACAAGAATACATTATGAATGGGATTTTTCTGCTGAAAAATGAATGGTTGTAAGGGCACTCGCACTATGAAACTAGCTAAATGAATATTTCATCTGTTTATCATTGTCATTATCTAACTTACAGCTACTATTAATGTTTGGTCATTGAAATGCAATTATAAATTGATTTGTTTCTTAGAATTGATATTATATGAATGTAAAATATAAATTTAAGACCGTGCTCAACACATGCAATAGAATTTTTAAGGCTAATAGTAATTTAATAACAAATAAACTTTCTATTGGAATTTAAGATTACGTAACAAACATGTTATAGAGCTCTGCATATGTAATTGTTGTATAGCATAGCCTTGAGCAGCACTGTCTATGCTTTGGAATTCATATATATGCAGAACTTGTAGTTCACAAATTTAAACTAATCCATAACAGGGATGACAGGTGTTCGAAATTGTTTAATTCTCTGAGTTTCAAATTGTTACTAGTGTAAACAAATTGCATAACACTGACTAAAGTATGCTCTATAAGGCAGTTATGAAATGAACTGGTCATTATATAGATACTAATATAAGATGGAAAGGAAATGGATTATCTAACACATTACATGATAATTTACTTATGTTATATAAATACTTTATTAAAAAGGAATTATATCTGAATCAACGCACATGATGTAATAAATGATAAAACTTAAATGCTTGAAATCTACACCAGGTTATTCTACAGCAAGCACGTCTCTAAATAACTTTGATTGAATTAATCACATATGTTTGACTTGATCAATTGCAACCTCCAGAGTAATATGCAAAGGAGCCTCTAATTTTTCATTAATGTTTGGTTCAATTTCTGAAATGAAGGTTAATCTGTCTGAGCTTCTTAGTTCACTCAGATTGGGAATGTTATACATTCCATGTTTGTTAAAAGATTATTTTAAATATATGTTTATATGCATGTATAAGATCTCTATTATACATTTGTTATTTTTTTCTTTTGACCTCATTCAATTTTTATTTTATATAGTTTAAAAGGAAGTAACAGCCTCACCACTGAATTCAACACATATATGAAGATTATACAAAAAATAAATGATAAAATATGCAGTCATCATTTCAATCAAAACTCTTTAAGTACAAATTAATGAGATGGACACAATATTAGTGTCATTAAATGTAAATGGTTTAAATAATCCTAGGATAAGATCTAACTTACTTAAATACCTAAAAATAAATAAAGCACAAGTGTTTTTTCTACAGGAAACTCACTTTAAAGCTAATGATAATTTCACTTGGAATCCAAGTGACTCCCTAAAGCTATCTAATTCATCATATAGTAAAAAAATCAGGGGTGTATTAATACTATGGAAGAAAAATATTATTAATCCGCAAGTTTTATTTAACTATGAAGAAAAAGAGGGCCTTTTATCAATAGTAATAGTAAGATATAGTAATAGAATCTGGACATTGGTGAACTTGTATTGGTTTCCGGGTATAGGTATAGGAACTATTAAAAAACACATAGAACTTATTAACAAAACATCTAAAGGTAACTTAATTTTGGGAGGTGATTTAAACTGTATCTTAGATAGCCAGGAGACTACCAACAAAAGACCTTTCTGTATCACGTCTACAGGGAGAACTCTTAAAAAATGGATAGATAACTTGCAGTTATTAGACTCATTTAATCTTAAGAATGAAAGTTCATTACTATTCTCCCATAGTGACTATAGATTTAACACTCAAACAAGAATTGATAAAATATATGTATCTTATGATTTAAAAATGAAAATATTGCATTCTTCTATAATCCCCTGTCCCCTGTCTGACCATAATTCGCTTATTCTTAGAATTCAAATGGATTTCAAAAGATTGATAATCACCAAGAGAATTTCAGCATATTTTACTAAATTAAAAGAGTTTAAACCATGGTTAGATTTGGAAATAAAATATTTCTTGGATACAAACTATACTAGTGACATAAATATAGTTATTTTATGGGATTTTCTAAAGACATATCTTTATGGCAAAATTATTTCTTGGTGTAATAATAAAGCAAAGTAATGGGAATCAGAGCTAATTAACATTCAAAAACAAATCATAGAAACTGACCTAATGGTTTTAGAAGACCCTGTTGTAAAAAAAAGGAGATTGAAAAATTAAATAAAAAATATAATGATATCTTATTGCATAAAACCAATTTGGCCTTAGAAAAATTAAAATTAATTTATTATTCAATCTCTCCCAAATATATGCATAATTTAGCTATGAGATTAAAAAGATCTTCCAATGCAAATAATATTACAAACATAAGTCATGAAGGGGATAACAAGAAAAAAGTTTCAGATATATGTGACATTTTGGATGCTTTTAAATTTTATTTCACAAAACATTATAACAATAATGACCCACTTCATAACAATACAAATATATGCCTAGATAACTTAAATTTAAATAAAATACCAGAGAGCATAAACACGAATATTTAAAAACAAATTACGATAGAAGAAATTAATGAAAAAATTAAAAGAGGTAAAAATAACAAAGCCTCAGGCATAGATGGAATCATTATGGAAATTTATAAACTATTCCCATCATCTGTCATAACAATACTACAAAAGGCACTAAACGAAACATATTCAAAAGGCACAATTCCACCATCATGGAGATACTCATTGATTACACCTATTTTAAAGGAAAATAAAAATTCCACTTCATGTAGCTCATATAGACTTATTTCACTCCTTAATAATGACTACAAAATTATTATGTCTATTCTGGTCAATAGGATCAAAATATCTCTAACTAAAGTCATTAGTGATGACCAATCAGGGTTTATTTACAACAGACGCACCCATTATAACATACATAGAATCTTAACCACTATAGATATTTTAAATAAAGACAAAGCTGAAGCACTAATAGTCACATTAGATATTGAAAAAGCATTTGATTCATTAAATTGGAATTACCTATTCAAAGTTTTACAAATTTATAATTTTCCTACACAATGCATCACTCTAATAAAGAATATATAGAGAGACAACCTGACATATGTAAAATTAGGTCCATTCACATCGGAAGCAATTAAGATTACTAAAGGTACCAAACAAGGATGCCCCATGTCTCCAATATTATTTGCCCTAGCAATTGAACTTTTTTCCTCTGAGATTCGTTCAAATCCCAAAATTAAAGGCATTAACATTTATAATAAATTAAACTCCAAAATAATGTTATTTGCTGATGATATTTTACTTACCTTGTCAAACTCAGACGAGTCTCTATGTGAATTAAACTCTATTGCTGAGAAATTTCATCAGATCTCAGGTCTAAAAATTAATGCTTATAAATCGAATCACATACTATTAAATAATAAAAATAAATCAAATTCTAACATAAATCAAATACTTGGTAAACAAGTGACCTCTTTATATTATTTAGGGATTGTTTTATTTGAAAACCTAGAACTAACTTTATCTAGAAATTACAATATTCTGAATACCCTAAAATTATCAATAGGCAAATGGAATAAGCTGTATTTAACCTTTGAAGATAGATTACAGTTAATAAAAATGGTCATTCTCCCAAAGGTAAACTACATTGCACAAGCTATCCCTATAATTTCTAGCAAAAAAAAAAACTTAAAAGATTTAAATAGAATCATTATAAGTTTATTTTGGTACCCCAAAAAACAGAATAGCTTATCTGAACCATATTAGGCCCTGGGAGATGGGAGGTATTAACTTTCCTGATTTAGAAACTTATATCAAAGCATCCATTTTCAAAACGATAGTAAATTGGATAGATCCAAAATTTTCCTCAGCATGGAAAACATTACATACTGTTATTTTTCAAGAAGAATGTAAATTAGCAAAAAATATACAACTAAATGATCAGAATAATAAACTCTGGTGCTTTATTTGTGTTAACTTGCAATACAACTGCACCAAACCTACTAATCTAAATTATATAAATTACATTTACAATACTTTTTGGAGTTTTGTAAATAATAACGTTGATATCAAATTATGGTTCCAGTTATTAACTCCATTTAAAATCACAAAAAAACTTTTTCAACAACATTCCTACAGATACCCTTAACTCATGGAAGAGAAACAACTTCATATGCTGGTATCAATGTATGGAAAATCTAATAGTCACAGATATGAATCAATTAATTAGCACATTTATTTTATCAAGCACTGACTGGCTAGCTCTCAATACACTAACAGCTTATGCAAAAGATTTATGTAGAACAATAGATAATTACTCATTTAGTTCCATGCCCAAATTTATATTTCATTTATATGGAATAATATATGGAGACTTTAATTGGAAAAATTTCATTTCAAACTTATATAAAATTATCATCAACTATAAAACAAAAGCTAATCAGAAATTTTGGAATTTCATTACTAAAGATCATACATTATTGTTATCAAATGAGACCAAAAAAGATATATTATATTCTATAAAGTTAACCTCAAATATACAATGTTGGAAAATCTTTGCATGGAAGCTCCTTCACAGAGCCTTTTACACTCCAAGTAAAATAGCTAAATTTAATAACATGAATGAAACATTATGTTGGAGGTGTTCATTAAAATGTAATGCAGATTGGTCTCATATTATGTATGAATGTTCTTATATAAAGAAATTTTGGGAAGATATTGGTGAATTTTTGCAAGCCATTTTTACTGATTCTTTTATTTTGTCAAAGTTGTTAATTCTCCTGAATATATATGAAGCCACTGCAATGAAAAGGAAAGACTGGTATATTCTTTGGACTATAATGGCAGTATCAAAAAAATGTATCACAAGGAAATGGAACTCAACTATCAGTCCAACTTTCGAGGATTTTCTAACTCTATTGAAAGAGGTAGCTTTGTTAGAAATCAAAGTTAAGGAAATGAGAATCTTTCCTAGGAAATGGGCCAACAATCCTTGGGAGAAAGTTCTATCCCTAATTGAGACACTCAAGATGGTCACAAATTAACCTACATAAGAAGAGAAGTAGCAAGGAATCATCATTTATTTGTCCGTTTGGTTAATAATGTATATAGTCTGTATATGCAATTATGATTTGTACTTCTTATATACAACTGACTTGAGGCCTATGTACATTTGTAAATAGTTACTTAACTTAAATATTTGATTTACAAAATCCGTTAACTATTGTTTGTAAAAAATTCTTTCAATAAAATTATTTGAACAAAAAAAAGGATGGATTTGACTATAGTGTGCAGAGATTTACTAGAAAATTAGACAAACTTATGAGGCAAAAGCAGAGACATTCTGAAAAATTAGGGACAGCTGAGAGATATGTGGCATAGGGTGGGCGGGGTTAATGTATTCCTTTACACTATATGGAACTTTTCATCCATTTGATCACAATGAGGTATAAATAAACAAGGAAAAGTTTGTAATTGTTTGGCACATTAGTGTAAGTGTGTGTGTGTGTGTGTGTGTGTGTGTGTGTGTGTGTGTGTGTGTGTGTGTGTGTGTGTGTGAGAGAGAGAGAGAGAGAGAGAGACAGAGAGACAGAGAGATAGAGTCTGTCTGTCCCTCTGCAATGTATGTTTGGGTGTGTGTGACATTTTGCATATGTGTGAGTGACTGTCTACCATTGCATTTATTAGTCTGGGTGTAGATATGAAATTCACTTGGCCTAATTTCAAAAGATTTGCTCTCAGTGTAAGTGAATTACTCTGGTGTAAATGTAGGTCCTTATTTACTGACATCAATCCAGGGTGATTTGTTAGAAAACCACAAATTTTATGAGGAACAGACCAAAAATGTGAGGCAAAAATCTGGACATTCTGCAAAATCTGGACAGATGAGAGGTATGTCTATAAGACTGATATTCAAAGTCCAGGTCTTTGCATATGCTTAGCAGGTATTTGAAAGTAGCATTGCTAGACGGGTATTTAAATAAGCTCAGTGTAAGTTATTTGTGGTGAATGAGCATGAATGAACCTCTTTTTAAAAACGTCCATTTATGGAAACAGTATAAAGTATGTAAAATTCACCATAAGGAAGTTTCAAATTAGCATGTAAAAGCCTGAGGCTTTGTATTATTTTGCTTGTTTTTTAGTATCACAGGTGAGTATGGCTAGGTGCAGTCTCATTTGGAAGGTACGAGGTAGACCGTGCAGCATTTATAACTGAATTTTTTTAAAACATAAAGGGATTTATAAGGTTTGTTATAATGGTAGCCTTATGTGGATACCTTGATGGTTTTGTTAAAGAATTAAAAGGGGGAATATAGGAAAGATTGAAAAAGGGAAACAAACATGGGAGCATAGAAGGAAAACGTTAAGAAGGTTTGTGCTAGAGGACATGGGAGAAGAGGGGCACCATGCTTTTATCAGGCCATAGGACCCCTCTTTTTGTAAGTGTTTTTTTAGTAGGGTAGTGAGGTTGGGTAATAGGTAAGAGAGTAATGGACAAAGGATAAGGGAAGATAGACAGAGGAAGAGAGGGTGTTGAAGTCCTTAGTCCGCAGAGCCTCAAATGTTTCCACTGCCAGATGGTGGTGTAGTGGAGGATGCAATGTTTGGCACATATGGAAAACTCATATTTGGTAAAGGGGGGCCCAAATAAGCCAAGAAAACCAAAGCCTGGAATCAAGTACTTCTCAACATTAATGCAGTGGATGGCAGAAACTAAGCATTACCACAGTGCAGGAAGAGGGTGAATGATATGATAGGATGTGGCAGAAGCAATGCCAGGCACAATGCAATTTCCTGTACCAGAAGGAGGAGGATCCCAACAATTTTTCAGTTAACAACAGATGAAGAACACCTTCTATCCATCCATGGGGATGACTTATGGCACAAGAATAATCAGAGGTAGTGTGGACAGCAGGCATTTTCAGTGTTTCTAGCAGCAACACTCATCTGATCATGAAGGTTGGTTTAAAAACAGTGACATCTATTTCTACAGAGAATTGATTGCTGCCAAGGAATGGTTGCCTTAAACACATGACAATTAATTATTAATAGGTACTCCTTGTACATCAGCACAAAATGACAATGAAGGCCATCCCACTCACCCCTTTATAAGCTTACAGCAGTATATGCTATTTCATTATTAGTAATGCTTTCAAATCATTTTTACAGGATCATCATCAGAAACAGACAGTTCTACTGTATCAATCAGTTTGGAAGATATCAGCAGAATGAGTGTTGGTGATGATGATGATGATAATGATAACATAGTTACATTTATGAGGCAGCCTAAGGAAAGTGTCAGGCAGTTCCCAAATGTAATGATAAGATCTCAGACCCCACAACATGTAGCTACCTCTGCAGGATAGGACAGTATATCACAAAGGCACATACATGATGATATTACACACACTATTGTACAGGTGAAGCAACCATGCACTTCAACAAACGTAACTCCAAACCTAGAGAAAGACTGTCAGGATGATGGCAGATGTTCAGAGGTAATGGTTTATACAGAGTCACCTTTACAAAAGTGAGCCAGTCAGGAATTTGTTACAGCTACTCCAGGAAACATGTAATGCATTGGCTGCCCAACAGGAACTCTGCCATGATATTGTTATGGCTCAGAGCACTGTCACAGAGTCAGCTGGAAATGGTCACAGTGCTCCAGGATATGCATGAGGATTTCCAGAACAACCTGGAAATGGAGTAAGGATAATGCCATGATCACAGTGGATGTATAGTATAGTGGCACACCAAGTATCCATGTCCTCCTCCAATTGTACACTAGTTATTAGTTATGTTACACAGCATCAAGCTGGAGTCAGTCTTGCAAGATTTAGAGGACAGGGTACTGTCCAGACATGTGGGGAAAGATTATGACAATACAACTGCTTCTCAGGAAATGAATCAAGTAGTCTAGATAAACAAGCACAAGAGATTTCAAGCAGGCCACATCAGCATTCATGTACACCTAACAGAACCTCCCATTCCAGGTTGCGATCATGGTCACACAGCACTATCATATCAAGGTCTGCAGGATCACCTGCATCAAATAAGTCATGACATCAGACCGGCTCACTTTTCAGTTCTTATGGTAGCTCCTCCTCAAATTCATGTACACTAGCACCTCATTAGGAGATATGTATGACTCGCTTCATCTTGATCTACTGTCAATCATCTCTGACATTTCTGTAACTTTGCACTTTCACCTTTAAATACACAGCTCAGTGTTTAACTTCAAGGAGAATAAGATAACAAAAAGAAATACTGTGTGGTGGGGAAACTTTGCAAATATATTTATTTCATCCCTGTAATCCTACTACAGAAATCATCAAGGAAAAATGGAAAAAACGTATGACATGCCATTGCAGTCATTAAAAGCAATGCTATATGCATTGCCATTGTTATAGGTGGCAGTTACCTTCAACATAAAAGTATCAATGCACAAAAAAATACCAAAATTTTCAGGAGAACTATAATACAGAGAATTACAAATTAAAACATGTATCCTGCTATGTAAACTCATACTACTGCCATTTCACACTCATCCTTGCACAAATTATGATATTTTTATGTCTTTGAAGTCACAAATTATTGTGTATGACAGCAGAAAAGTAATCTGATGTGCAGTACTGCAATAAACAGAATCTGAGAAGAAATGGCATAATATAAATAACAGTATAATACAAGTTCATTCAACTGCAATCCATTAAAATGAATGCGTGAATATTGAAATGTTGAGGACACTCAGTGCTTTCATACTTAAGAAAAGCACTACAGCAGAATTTGTTCATCAAAACAGAAAAAAATTATTCTTATTTATATCATGCCTTACAACTTCACTGAACAGGAGTCAGTGTTCACTTATGCATGCCTTTAACTAACATTGATATAAGTAACTTTTGTAAAAGAAAAAAATCATTTCAAGATGAGAGAGAATGTCAGCTGACCATTAGCAGCAGACAGTATGCCACACAGCCCATAGATATCACTGCATGCATCAGTTATGCTCCATGTGTTTTTTACAAGAAAAGAAACTGTAACCTGAATGTCATGGTCCATAGTTCTGGACTAGACACCATCTCTTTACCTGCACAGCCATATGCAGTGCACAAGCCTGCCACATGGGTCCCTTATTCCTGCTGCTAGCAGGTCATCATTAGTTCTTGTGGGACTGGAACTGGGAGATGCAGTGACAACATGGGTCACTGCTCCTCCAGACTGGTGCACGATCACGTTTTGCAAAATGCAACAGACAGTAAACATAATGAAGGACACCCCTAGACTCAGCCAGGCACCTGAATTGGCTCTTAGAAAGCAGAACACCTTCCCAATGACGGCACAGGTCTGGGACAAGTATGTGTTATAGGTCTCATCTGTAGCTCTACTTTGGTTTCTCACTGGTGTCAAAAGCTATGGCTCCAGCGTTCATCCAGCATCACCCGGAACAAAAAAAAGAGAGAGAGAAATAGAGTTGGATGAAATAAAGCAAAAAAAAATGTTTAGTATATAACAATACATTTAACATGAATAACCACTTAAATACAATATAAAAAATATATATTTTTCCACTTACCATCAAGATGAACATTGGGTATCCCACCATGCAGAAAGAGGCAGTACATTGAGCTAGTGTGCCAGATATGGGAATCATGTGTACTACCACTGCATCACACATTAACTGGCAAAGGATGGAATGGTAGCCCTTCCTATTGCAAGAATACTCCCCAGTGAATAGGTGCGTTAGAGAAATGTGCCGCCCCATAAAAGGCACGCACAGTCCTGGCTCAGTCATAAGGTGACACCATGAAATAGATGTACTGATCCACATGTGCCAAGAGTATATCTAGGAACTGCTGCAGTATCCTTGAGGCAGAAGCCTGTGAGATCACCAACATGTCCCCAGTCTGTCTCTGGATAGCTCCCATGGCAAGTGTAGTGAGATCTATACAAACCATAGGATCTACAGGGAAAGGAAACCCATGCATTACTCTAGTACCCCCATGAGCATCAAATATATCCAGTAAGACCCTTATAATGAGCCTGTCTACTCTGATCCTATTAATAATTTCATAATTGTCAAAGTTATGACTTATCCTTTGTTTATATTTTCATCTTCTTCATCAGTAAGCACCATTGGGCACAGCTGGTTTTGTCTCATCCAAGATAAGCAGATCACAGCAAAACTGTAGCAAATGACATCATTATCTCATATTTCAACACACATATATTTGTTGAGACTTCCCTTTATATAACATATCTCCATACAGCAAGAATAAGAATAAGCCCAAAAACTCCACTCTGAATCACAAATGTGTAGAGAATACTTCATTGGTATATGTTGAGTTACATCAGTCCTAATTTGCACCCCATTATTAGTAAATTTGCTCATAGGCTCATTATCATGCAGTTGTGTAAATGGCCTCTATGAATCTCAGCTCAGCTCCCTTAATTCATAGATATCATCGATATTTAAACACATTTGTGTAAATAACTTTGAATACCATCCAGATTTTATTTCATTAAAGACTAGCCATTTGCTCCTGTTATCAGGCCAGCTTTGTATTACCATGGCCTTTCTGTCTTACTTGAAAACAATATGCAGTATTTACATTGTAGGTTAAAATAGTTTACAGCAGAATGGAGTGACAGTTCTGCCCTCTTTACAACAGCTGCTCATTTGTAAGCCTTGGGAATTGGTTCAGTACTGACCTGGCAGAAGAGTGAATTTTCGTTTCCTGCAAACATATATAGAATTAAAAAGAAATATTTTGCACTATAACAACATTCTGAAAGCTTAACATTCTTAACACAATCCAAAAGTATATATATTCACTCTAGGATTAACTGTAGAAATGTGTTGTATTGTACAGGCAGCAAATGAATTTAATGTGCTTAATCTAAAACTGTGACATCTAAATTACCATTTTTTTACACTCTGAGAGCAAGTACAGCTTTATAATCTAAAATGCAAAGTGAAATATCAACTTATTGAACGTGATGAATTATTTATAGCAGGTAAGGGCCTTATTAGCTGTCAGAGAGTAGGATAAAATTAACTGATACCCGGTAATAATATAATTAGTACTCTCTAGAGGAATCTCTGAAGATGAGTGGATGTGCAGGTCCACAAAGTGCTGCTATTTTTCCTTTTGAGAACACAAATCTAGCTCATTCTCAAGATCATGTTAGATGAGCGCCCACTGTTTAAATTGAGTTGTCTTTTGCCTACTTTGTAGCCCTGCCCCATTCCTTGTCAAGTTTCATTATCCACACTACAAAACCAGACACTTGAAACCAGTGAGAGAGCTGGGACAGACAAAAATAAAAAAAATATTCAGGTATATTATGCAAAACTAGAGAAATGCACCCGATTATCCTTTTATTTTCTATGTCCCATCTCTCCCATACCTTCAAAGTGTCCTTATATCTTTTTTTAAAGCAACAGAGATCTTCCTTTCTCTGTTGCTTCCTATACTCAGTGCCCGTCATACAGCACTGATAGCATAAGTGTGGGAATGAAAGTCCTATACGCATGTGCAGTGCATCATAAAAGAAGTGGAATATCCGAGGGACTCGGAAGAACACCACAGAGCCATCATACAATAATATTATTTAAGAAAAGTAAGTAATTTTTCTTAAATAATGTCATTGTATAATAGCCATAACCAACTCAGTGGTGTGGTATATTGAACATTTACCCATGATTGTATTTGTTTAATCACTCGGGCTTCACCCTTATGATTAAACCACAACAACCATGGGTAAATATTCAATATACCACACCCCTGTTGTCGGTTACTGCTAAAGTAAACAGCATGGTCCAGAAGGCTGGCATAGTTACTCTAGCTAAGGAAACAAAATAAAAAATGGAGAGAGAGAGAATAACCAAATAAGAATTAAATTAGATATGGAAACATCAGTGTCTGGTTAGAGAAAAATAACTGCTGGTTGCTTGTAAAAATGAGCTTCAGATGTTTGCTGACAGATAGGAAAAAAGTACTTTTCCAATATTTCTCTGATTACCAACCCAGAATCCTATCTGAAAGACACTGTCAGATCAAATATACAACAATGACTGATGCTAAGGTGGAATACAGTAGTTTCCTCTGAGTGTACAGTCTACATAATACTCCCTGAGTCAGTAAGATATTACTTAGTTTCTCTTATACCCCTAGATATACATTTTCTACAAATACTGCACCATATATGATGATGGTATGGATGCTACTCTTGGCCTCTGAGTATACAGTATGCATTTTCTGGTACTGGAAATAAATGTGCAGGTCTTGATGTAAGTTGTCTTGCACGATTCAGACTGGGTTAATAAGAATTATCTTAGGTGCTTGGGCTGCTTTTAACAGAAAATAAATTCTGCAGGTTGAACAGTCCCAACAATGCAAAATGGTTGTTTCTAAATATGGACCACTGATATTGTATTGAACCTCAAAACAGGAAGTATTTTATAAGAAACAGTACTGTAATGTACTGACAGTACTATTGTGTTTTCATTTTGCTGAGTGCTATGGTTCTTCTTATGGGGTGAATGTTGCAAGATGTGTTGTTGACTCAGAATAACACCCCTGCATAAATTTATGCAGCCCCTGCATAGGGGATTAAGATAAATATGAAGTGGTATATTGCCGCATTCATAATGATGCTCCAACATTATTCTGTCAGCTGTGTTATTTTTTAGTTGGATGGCATTTCAGATTGATAGGTATTGTTGTTATGCATTACTTTAAGATGTGTTTCTCAGTAGATAATGTTTCTGTGTTTTAGCAGAATGTAGGAAAGATGTTGCCTGGTGGTGTCATAACTTAAGCAGCTGATAATCACAGGTGAAACTGAAACAGTTTAATATGGTGATGGTTGATTCATTATCAAAATGTGAACAGGAGAGAAGTCCCAGTTTCTTAATGAGTAGGAATTATTTCCTTGTGCATGGACTATCTCACACATTTATAATGTTTTCCACTCAGCAGTAATAGCAGAATACTTGGTCACAATAACTCCTTTTTTCACTTTTTGTTTAAATGTTGAATTGGTAAAGGCCAATTAAAAGTAAATGTACTATCATCTAGCAGCAAACTGATATTAGATGGCTTTTAGAGCTGAAATTAATTTTTCTGAATTTTGTGTTAGTTAACTTGTTATGAAGAATCTATTAGGAACCAGGAGTTTAGATAAATAAAACAGTAGCTACTGTTTTGTGATATCGAGACAGATTTGGGTGGATTGAGATGGGTATCATAAAACCTTTGCTGTGATGTGATAGGCAGCAATCTACTTAACACCGAATGTGTGATAAGAGACCTTGGGACCCAGGTGGACAGTAGTCTCTCCTTTGATAGTCACATCGCCACAGTAGTCAGGAAGTCCTTCTACATGGCACACCTCATCATAAAAGGGTTCTCATCCAGGACAAAAGAGGTCATTGTTCCCCTCTACTCAACACTCATTAGACCCATTATAGAGTACAATGCCCCTTTTGGAATGTACCTCACAAGACATCTGCAGCAGCTGGAAAGGCCACAGATGTACCTCACAAAGAGGATTACTGGCCTCAAACAAATGCCCTACACTGACCACCTCAAAAAACTCCAACTTTACTCCGTCACATATTGCCTTCTCTGAGGTGATCTCTGCCTAACATATAAAGCTATGTCAAAGTCAGAGATGTTGGACATGATACACCTAAAGAAACCCCAATCCCACCGAGCTACACTCTCTAGGGACCCAAACCTTGTCACCACAATAAACAGGACATGCTAGAGGGATAGATTCCTGTCCAAGAGACTTCCCATACTTTGGAACAGGCTACCAATCTATGTCCAGCAAAGTTCTTCATTAGCACTCTTCAAGAAAAATCTTGATGAGTGGATGGGAAATAGGAAATACACCCCGGAGATCACTTCTGTGTCTCTGCTGGACAGTGGCACAGGAAAATAACTTTCTTGGGTGGTGTAAGCCTGGGAACATTGTTGGCTAGGCTTACATAGGCCCTTGGGCCGATAGCCTAGTACCTACCTATGAACCTATGTGCAGGCTACACTGATTGCAATTTTTTGGTTGCCCCCCCAACACACACACACACACACACACACACACACACACACACACACACACACACACACACACACACACACACACACAAACACACACACAAACACACACCATGAAAATAAGTTGAGCTTGTCAGAGTCACAGCCAATCCCAGTCAATAATTGCCACCCCCCAACAATGTAGGGAATACCGATTACAAAGGGGTTCCAAATCCTTCAGTGTTAGTGAACCATATTAAGTGGGATTCCAAACATCCAGAGTTAGCGAACTGCATTATTGGTGCTTTATAAAAGCTGAAAAATTCCAATGCCACAAATGATACTATAGCATAAAACAAATATGTGCATCAGCATAGTACCTAGAAATGCCAGCTGATGGAGAGTACTGTAGTAATGTGCAAGTATGGAGTAGAGTTACACCTTGTAGGTCTAAATGACCCATATGCAGAATGGGGCAAGTACATAGGTAGTTGTCTTGTGGTTTCTAATCAGTTTCAATATGCAAGGAAACTATTTTTTGTAACACTTGCTTAAAAGATAATAGATGAGATTATGTTAGTTATTAGTCTATGCAGGACATTTTTATAAGTGTACATTGGTCAAGAATGACTGTAAATTCAGTGTAGTATCCTAACTTATGCACAAAAGGAAATTGCTTCCTTTCCCTGGACTAACCAATCAGCAGGAAGGGTGTTCATGAAAGATGCAAGAGTGTCAGTGGAATATTAATATAACTTTTTCAACAGCTACAATGGACATCTGTTTGTGAGCAAAAGGTAGAGCAGTGTAGGTTTTACATGAGGAAATCAGAGAAGCTCATGTAAATGCTAATGACAGGCAACAAATCACACATCACCAGTTATATGATCAATTAGTGGAAAATATCTAGGTATAACTAGAAGGCCAGCATGTAGACTAATGTTCCATAGTGCAGGGAAATGGGGTTTGATTATGCTGAACTTAAATATACAGGACAGAATGCCAGCAGTATTTGATATCCACCTCAGAGAATGGCCAGCAGACCAACAGGTCACACCTGGATGTAGCACATCCAGGTGCTGAAAAAGAAGTTTGAAGTATTTGCTGTATAACCTTTAGTAGCAATGCAGACCTACGGAGCTTGAAATTAAACATGGTCTGTTCATTACCACATGCTGCAGTGGGACAGCTGGTGTGCAATAGTATACTCCTTATGGGTAATTATATCTCTGCATTACTTATCTATTTTTACTGCTATAGAATTATATCATCCACTGGATAATACATGTCCTGAATAGTGATGGTGTTTCTTTTTCTCTCTGTCCTTCCTCTTCTGTCTCAGTTTATATTCGAAATATATATTCAATGTATATTCGACATATATTAGGATCAAATTCTAAGCCTGTTATAAGCCTTCAGCCAGATTTCTACCATTCTGTGCTGGATCTTTTACTCTTGTACCTAGCCAGTTATCTAAGTCTCTTTAAAAAGCACTTAAACTGTCCTTTTTTGTATTATGGAGAGGAACAGCATTCCACCACAAACCTGTTCTACTGTGAAAAGTTCTTATCCAAAGAACAGTTTTAAACATGAACACTTCAACAAACAATTTTCATTCCTGTTTTTCTAGAAGTTATCTTTAATTTCAACACATAGATTGGTGATATTTCTGTCATTGTTCACACATTTGTACAACAGTATTAGATCACCTCTCAGTGGCCTGTGGTTTAGCATAAATAGAGACAGTTTATCCAACATTTGTTGTCAACCGAATAATCTGCCTTGTATAAGATCTTTGGCCTCTTTCCAGCCATTTCATTTGAGTTAGATTGCAAATATGAGCCTTACAACTGATTTGCAGAGAGGAATCAATTTTTCCTCTTCCCTACTAGATATTGCATGCAATATGTCTATAATAATACAATGACAGTTTTTTATTATCTCAAGCAAGTTTGTATCAGGGGCGTAGATGGATGCTGGCAGGTTGACAGCACAACTTCTTAGCTCTGCTATCTAAGTTATATTTCTGACAGAAAATTTTAAAAATTTGGACTTGTAGACTATTTAAACCTACAGATTTCTATCTACTACAGTCCTTGAAAGTCTACATTGGATTATTTTATCTTAATTCTTCAGTATCTCTGTCAACATTTACACAGAAAGAGCTCCAGCCTTTTCTCAAGATGAGTTACTCAAACAGCAGTTCACAGAATCTATCAATGAAGAAAGAACTGCAATCTTTATTGACTACTATGCAAGGCCTATCCTTGAAATTTGATACAATAGACAATAAACTAGATTCTTTTCGATAGAAATGTACAAAACAATTGGAACAGTTACAGGAAATGATAATGCAACAAAACACTCAGATTACCATCATGGAAGATTCATTAAATGACATGAAAAATGTGATTACAGAACAAACATTTCAGCTTAATATTCAAACAAAACAAAAGACTTCCCTACAAAGTAAAATGAATGACCTAGAAAACAGATCTGGAAGAAATAACCCGTGGCTCTATGGATTACATGACAATATAGTAAATGTTCTTACTTCTTGAATTCCAAGCATTTTACATTTACCCGAGTCACTTGCTTATGAGATTGAAAGAGCCCATAAGTCACTGGCGGTTTTTTCATCTCCTAACAAACTAAATAAAAATTCAAGATCAATAATAGTAAAGTTTCTCTCTTCTCAAGATAAAGAATTAATATTGAAAACAACATGGTCAAATTCACAAGTCAAACCTAAGGACAATTTAATAAGATTTGATAATGACTACTCATTTTAGTAATCTCTAAAAGAAAAGAATATATGTCATTAATAAAAGAACTGAAGAAAAGTCAATTAAAAATTCATCTATTGTTTCCTTCAAGACTGAAAATATTCTTTCCTGAAGAAGCCAAAACATTTGATGCATTGTATGCATCTATATCTTAATTAACATCTAACAACATACTAGATCAAACAGAAGAAATGGGCTGGAGTGGACTTTCTCTAGATTGTCAAGCAGAGAAAAATGACTGCAAAATATTAGACAAAAAGAAGAAGAGGCTAAAAGACAGATAACTTTTAAAATTTTGTCTCAATGTATTTATTCTCTTCTTTTTATCACTTTTACTATATCCATAAAGTTCTATATAATAACCTACAACACTACCTTAAATTAATAACACATTGAAGCCTATCATTCAAAAGAATACAATTCCAAAAGGAAATAAGGTAAACACGCCCCAGGATTTAATAAAATCCATGTAGGCACATAGTAGAGCTTACACGGAATGCTACCATGTCCATGTACACTGTTCCCCTTTGGCAGTCCGCCATGCATATTAATGATGGTGCAATGTTGAGGGAGAGTCAAGGAACACGATTACTGAATCAGTGCAGGCAGTATGTAGTTATAACCATGTCCACAGAGGAAAAAGAGACTCCCTGCACTGTCCTGTTTTCTATTTTTCTAATTTTATTTTTATAAAAAAAACACGCTTGCATGGTGCGGCAATGCTAAGTGGCACCCAGACAACTGCCAGACATCCAAAAATAGAAACTGAGCGTTTTTTAATTATTTATTTAAATGTATGTTTAAGTGTATCTAAGTGTGTTTGCATGGTGTGGTGCAGTGCTCAGCTCTGCTTATAAGTAGCTCAGTGTTATATGTAAAGATACACCTGATGTCTTATTATCCATTTAGCTTAATGGTAGAGTCACGGCTCCATGTATAGTAGGTCCAGGGTGTGAATACATGAAAGGCAAATAAGTATTTAATTTTAATATACACATTTTTCAGACTAATTTGAAATATAGCTCCACTGCACTCTGCTAAGCTTTGCTGAGACCTGTTAAGATCAGCTAAGCACAGCATAAATATGATAACAGCTGCCAATGTTTATGCACTGCTTGGCCGGTTTGCGCACTCCTAAGCTTTGCTTAGAGTACAGTTCTGCAAGTGTTCACACTTCTCAGCTGAGCTGCACTGGTTTGCAAGGTGCTATGCAACATGGTGCTTTTTTTAAGTTGCCCATTGATCTGTACAGGTGGGAAAACAGCCTATATTAAGCCCAATAGGCAGGAATACAGCAGAATCCATTGGTTTACTGTCTTTGAAAGGTACTACGACTGGTGTTGGTGAAGGTGTGCACATTTGGCTATAGCGTTGGGACATTCTAGAGTCCAGAGTCATGGTTGGACTCCTAGTAAAAAACATGAAGACCAGCTGTTGCAGGGAGGCTTCCAGGGCTATAAGTGTAAAGCTGAGGCCTGGGACTTGCTGGCTAGCAAACTCACCAGTGTGACTGGTATGCCTCGCACAGGTGAGCAGTGTCATCACCACCATGACGACCTGAAACAAAGAAAGGCGGAACCCTTGGACACCTTGTATTTTGCCATGCTGTTATTACTAACAATGTTTTCTTAATAAACAGTCCAGGCAGCAGCAGGAAACGGCTGAATAAAATAGTTCCTTTAATTTTCACAAATTAACTAAAGTTTGCATAAACGGTGCAATATTTCCACAAAAATAGCTCTTAAGTCACAAAAGAAGCACTTAGTTAAAAACAACATTCTCTGACAGGATATTTCAGATATTGAGATAAAATATGTTTCTTAAAGTAGAAATACCACTTTTAGTCACAATATAAAATAACTATTACATTCGTAAAAGGGGAACAGCTTTTGTGTGGATGGGCTCCCTGAGGGGACTTTTATACCAGATGAGTCAGAAAGAAACGACTGAAGATTTTTTACTTTGACATCTGATTTTGTTTCCTTGGGCTGACCAATCAGCAGTCATAGTGAAAGTGTGTGAAGGAGGCAGAGCTTTATGAAGCTGTTTTTGGTTGCTGTAGCCTAGACAGGGTACAAACCATATAGTCATAAGGTCATTGCAGCAGTGAGAATGATGAATATCTTTTTTGATTGTGTCCCAATATGTTTTTTTTTGAGAAAATATTAAATTCAGTTTGTATTTCTTTTTGCTTCATGATTTTGCATACTGAAAATAAAACAGTCATAATCTTCTCTTCTCTCCATTTGTATATATATTTTACTACATTTAGTTTTCTTAGTAGAGTCTTTAGATTTAAAGTAGTGTGAGTTTTCTGTATCACACTCTCCATTTTTTTCTCCATACATCCCTTTACATAAAACTAAATAACTACTGTCACTGAGACAATATTTATCAGTTTCTTCCATCTTTGATCAATGTGTATTCTACTTAACCTAAGTAAATTAACTAGAAGACACTTGTGTCTTTTCATGTTCATGTCAGCACTACCACACAGTTCTATGCTCGGGGCTGCTTGGTAGAGTGCCTCATTTCTATATCACCCCTCTGTAAAGCGCTACTGCAGAAAGGATAAAAACATTCATTTTTAGAAATGTCAGCCCCTTCTGTTTCATTTGTTCCCATGCATTGACAGTCTTAACTGCCTGCCAATTGCAGCCACTAAATAAAGCAACATTTTCATATATCACATGTCTCCATTAAAGTGGAAGTGCAGAGAGGAAGTAAAAACAAGTTAAGGTTTTAAAAATGAGTCAGTCCTTTCAACTTCAGCAGTTCTTGTGCACTAATAGCCTTCATTGTCTGCCATATGCATCCACTCAATAGAGTGGTTCTTTTATGTATCAGTCTCTTCTCATTCAGTTGCTCTCACTGAGTCTTCACTGCCTGTCAAACATGGCTACTTGCAACTGCAACTCTTTCATGTGTCACATACAACCCCCTGAAACTGTTGAGCAATGCAGCCCTTTTTGCTGTGTTACTGAACAATAGGTTAACTTACTTGGGAATTAAATTGGCCAGTGCTACTAGTGATTTAATAAAGCATAAATTTGAATTCCTTTGTCTGTTTGTCAGACAAATGAAAGCAATGGTTAACATAGAAATTCTCCTTCTTGCAAGAGTCATTCAGGTTGAGAACAAAAATAATGTGCTTTCTGTGGCACCTTCCACAGATACCATAGTCCGACTGAGTTAAAAAGATTCAGAAGCTCCTGTTCTAGTGTTCTTGAAATGGTAATAAAAAGAGTTAGCAAAACCACACTACACAAGTTATGTTCTAGGTAGGCACATTCATTGTATTCAGCAAAGCACATTTTTCTGAATATCTCTGTATTTCTACAACAACCTAAACTAAAGCGTGCCACATCGATGTGCACTTAAATTGCTAAGAGATAAAATGCTCCTCTAAAAATAACCTTTGTTACAGTATAAGAAAAAATAACTAAAAATAATGCCTGCATTTTGTATTACACATGGGGTAACATCTGCACAAATGTGTACATTTTTGAATACATAGCAGATTGAGGGGCTATAGTATGAGACTGTTAGTACAAGATGACATTTTCTGGGCAGGCTCATGGCTACAATCTCTTATAGGATCATGCCAAATGTATAGCGAGACTCCGGTGTTATCCTTTGCATGCTGCTTATATCTCTTAAATCAGTGAAGCTGCTTAGATTTCTATTAGATAAGACCACCATCCTCAGTGGGGGACAGGATCAACTACTTGGACAATAAGGAATGCTGTCTGCTCTTAAAGGGACATAAACTGGGGAGGGGGATGAGCCCATCCCTCTAGAACTGTGTACAACCCAGAAGTCAGGATAGGTAGAAAACCTTTTAAATTGAGCACACTACTGCAACAGGGACATAAAGCATGGATATTTTCCCAGCTCTGTTAGCTTTAGGCATAATAGAAATATTAATTATTTATTAACATTAACATGTTAATATAAGAGGGGTGTAGAGATGTGCCAACACTTAGAACTTACTTGTTGCTAATCTGCATGTAGTGTCTTGCCAGCGTCACACCTTGGGTTTCTCTGAGGTTAGCTTTTGTACATTGTTCTCTGGCAGGAAAGTACTTTGTTGGGGACCTTTCTTTTTTTTAATGTATGTTCACTTAAGTAACTGTCTGTCAGAAAAGGAAAGCATAAGTGAGAGCAAAGGAGGTATCTACCAGGTTCTTGTGAGGGAAGGCATTGAAGGCTTGCTCATGGAGGTAAGACCTACAACTTTAACACCGTTGACACTCCTAATAACGTACACAAACTAAATGCACTCCCTCAACCTATCTATCTCAAAGAAGAGGTACAAGGGAGATTAGTTTATTTTTTTCCCCGAGAGCTGTTTAAAGCTATTTAGTACTTTCAGTCCTCTTTTCCTGCCTCCTCTATTTCCACTTGCACTAAGAGGAAGAGAGTTCCTCTTCTAAAGAGGAAGAATTATTTTTTTATACTGTCAGTGAAGGACTGGGTTATGCTTCCCAAATTCCTTCTAACATTGAAACTGAATCTAGGGTAGAGGGCTCTTTATCCTCTGACTCTTCTAACTAGGAGATTTCCTTTGGTAATGCAAAAGTTATTTTTTTTAATTGGAAGGTAAAACAGTTTGACACCTAGAAAAGGTACTGCGAGTTCCTGAATGTGGGCACACCTAAACCTTTAGCCAATACCTTCAGACCTGGAAAATGTAGAGGATGCCTTTTTGTGTCCTCATCACAAGCTTCTCAGCCACAGACCAGATAGGTTTTATAGGCCCCCTGGTTTGCATGAGTGCCTTTTATTTAAAAAAATGTGTTAACCCAGGTGTCATATCTTTGGATATTGATAAAAGTGCTAGAATATTTCCAGCTTATAAACTAATTCCTAACTATCAAAACAATAAAGCTGATGATAGGTATAGGAAAAAGTTATAGAATTCTTCCACCGTGGCCTTTACAGACATTAATTGCCAAAGTCACATGCCCAAGATGCTTTTTTTTTTTTTTTTTTTTTTTTTTTTTAAGGCAAATGGCCAAACCTTATCCAGCTTTCCTAAATGACTTATGGAAATGCTTAAGTCTGAATCCCAGTTGACTAAACACACAAATGTCTTGTGATGTAGTAGATCCATCTTCAGGACATCTGTAATTGGGACAGTTATGCAAAGACATGCTTGGATAAGACTGTAGTTCTTTCCATAGGATGTGAAGGCACACTTTTTAAATGCCCCTCTGGGTAAGGGCTTATTAGTTGAAGTTGTTAAAAAGTTAAGTTAGAGGAGAAAGGTAAACTTATTCAAGGAGTTTAAAATCTCTTTTATCTCAAGTTTCAAAATTTCAAAGACACTATTCTGTTAATCCAGGCCCATTTTTAAGTCCTTTAAGTCCAATCAGCAGAAATCAGGGAAAGAACAGTTAAAAAAATGGAAAAATTGCTTCAAAGATTAATCTAATGGGTCCCAAGCTTGTAACTCCCCATGCCTCCTTTTCCTACTTCCCACTTCAGCATTCCTTTGAAAATCATAGGAATGTTGGTCTTAAGGCAGTCAGGAACCACAAACTTAGATTGTAAATACACAGCATGTATACAAATCGCTGTGGGCATTCCCTCTCATACCATTGGAGATCCTTTAGCCTCCAAAAAAACAGCTTAATCTCTTTGATCAAATAATTGCAGAGTTACTATAGCAGGGGTTGTAGAACCTGTTTCTTCAGAGCAACTGGAGCAAGTTTTTTACTCTAGTTTTTCCTGGTTCCTAGGAAAGAAGGAACTTACAAGCCCATTTTAAATTTGTTGAAGCTAAACAATTCTGCTCATCATAAATTTCAGAATGTTGACATTTAAGGCTCTCCTCCTTCATCTTGTTACCCAAGCCCTTTTGGCCCCCTTAGACCTAAAAGATGTTTTGTACATGTTCTTTGGGATTTCACTATAAGTTTTTACTTTGCCCTTTGGACTTCTGCCCCAAGAATCTTTTCCAAATACCTTGCTCCAGCAATGGCTAATTTCAGGCTTTAAGGTGTATGTATATGCGTGTGTGTGTGTGTGTGTGTGTGTGTGTGTGTGTGTGTGTGTGTGTGTGTGTGTGTGTGTGTGTATAAAATACACACACACATTTATCTGGATAATTGCCTGATATCTTCAACCAGTCAAGACATTCTAACAGTCCTACAGTAAACTATGAATTTTTTTCAGCAGCCTAGCCTTCAGTCTGAAGCTAAAAGTCATCCCTAGTTCCAACTCGCAGACAAGTATTTGAGGGATGTTGTCAACAGACTTCTCTGAAGATGGTGTTCTGTCTTCCAAAGAAAATACAAACCTTTCAGTACTTAAATCTGTCTTTTCCAAGTCCACTGCAAAAGAATTCCTGAGTTCTATGTTTCATGGCTTCCTCTATCCTTATGATTCAGCATGTCAGACTTAACATTAGAGAGATCCACTGGTTTCTCAAATATTGTATTTTTAAATGTAAGTATATAACTGTATATATTACTGCACTTTCTTACTTAACTATATTATATTTTCTGTTTTACTACACTCTATATATTGTACACTTCTGTAACTTCTCTCCATACTATGCTATGATATACTATTGTTTGCTTTATTAATTTGTACTCATCTCTGACTTTTGTATTTTTATCATATATGTAGAGCTTTTGTATTTTTTATGACTGTCATGTATGTGGAGCTTTTCTCCTCTTGTTTCTGCTGAAAATGGGTACCGCATTGCCCAGTCAGACCAACCCCGGTAATCAAATATAAAATAAATAAATACATTTACATATACACACACACACATATATATATATATATATATATATATATATATATATATATATATATATATATACCTACACATACACACACACAAAATTATATATATATATAGATATATATATATATATATATATATATATATATATATATATATGGGTCCTTATCATATAAATGAAATCCCACTTACCCAACTTTCATAACATCAAGCTGAGAACACAGAATGTCCAAAACACTGACCACTCAAACACTGACCTGTAACTAAAGGTAAGTAACTGCTTGGGCAGCATGTGCCACTGACCTACATGGTAGTGCATTCTCTGAGTTAGTATATTTAGTTAGGGGGGGTGTGGGAGCATGGTGCATTTTCTTTGCTTCCATTTCAATTTGTTTGTCAGGTTGACCAACAGGTTACTTACTTTTCATTAAACATCGGTGTTGTGAGTGGTTGGTGTTTTGGACTTTCGGTGTTCTTGGCTGAATGTTATGAAAATCGGGTAAGTGGGATTTAATTTATATGAAGCAGACCTATATATATATATATATATATATATATAAATATATGTATATATATATATATATATATATATATATATATATATATATATATATATAGATTCACTTTATAACCTCGAAATGCTGAAATATCGAATTTCAGTATCTCGAGACTATAAAACCGAATCCACAAAACACCGACAAACAAAAACCACGAAACCACATAACCGAAAACACCGCACACACTACACTAAACATACAACACAACACCCACATCACAACATAAACAAAAAAACAACACACATACACAACTCACACACACATAAGCAGGAGGCAAGCCCCTGCACCCCTATAGGGTGGCTGTGCCCCACACCCCCTACTTATATATACTAACTCCGAGATCGCACAAACACAACACAAAAGCTCACTCACACACGCACATTCTCCAATCCCTCACACACACTCTAACTCCCACTCAAAACCCTTACAAAACACTCACTTACCTGACATAACACCTACATCCAAACACGGCACCGCGCACCAACAAAACACAAACACGGACATTACATAGCGCAACTTCATAACCGCAAATTCGACATATTTTCGACATACGTCAAATTCGCGATTATGAACGTTCGCTATTTTTAACATTCGACTTTATAGCTTCGAGATACTGAAATTCGACATTTCAGTATTTCAATGTTATAAAGTGAACCCATATATATATATATATATATATATATAATATATATATATATATATATAA
The DNA here is from genome assembly GCF_019279795.1 of Protopterus annectens. Lineage (NCBI taxonomy): Eukaryota > Metazoa > Chordata > Ceratodontiformes > Protopteridae > Protopterus > Protopterus annectens. Next base: position 3,702,892 of record NC_056751.1, read on the forward strand.
TTTCCATTCCAATTTCACTTTCACTCTGGTCTCTGTAAACCCTGGTCTCCCATCTTGGTCTTTTCCTGGGAATGTGTACACTTAATAATTCTGCTGCTGCCCCCTGTCTCTAAACTATAAGGTGCTCCCCTGGAAGATGTTATACACTTGGGACTCAAACAACAAAATTTACCTGCTAATGCAAACCTGTCAGAAAGCTTTATAAATAAGAAAGTGTGTATAAATATTTTTCGCTTTAATCGGCTTTTCAATATGCAATGTTATTTGGCTTGAATAGTTGTGTTTAATATAATGTGTTTGTTACACTTGCAATCTGTGCAGTGAGCACACCCCCATCCCCCTCCTGGCTAATTTTAAATAGGAATTGTACTTGCAGCAGTTTCTGATTCCACTGTGCTTAAAGGAGGAGTACCAAATGCCCTTAAGCTAATATTCTTTATAAGCTATAAATGTACCATTGTATACCTTACTACTTTGCACCCAATACTTAACTGACCATATAACCAGCATCTTAAATAGATTTTCTGCAGCCTCACTGATAGTTGTTTTCCTGAGTACTTACCTGCTGGGTCTTTTTCTCTAGGGTGTAATCCCACATTGTTCAGCCTCTGGGCTCACTTTTCTCCCCTACCCTACCCTGCCCCCTAATCCCTCCCACCCCCACTACCTCTAGATTTAAACAAATCAACACCAACCTCTTCCTCTCCCAGCTACACTCCATCATCCCTTCCCTATGTTAGCTCCACCCTCATCATCCATATATTCCACCTCTCAACATATTCCTATTAATATCGCACTGGCGTCCTATCTATATACTACTCCCCTACCTTCATTTCTACAAACTTTATTACTCTCCTCATATCATCTATTTAAGTAGTTTATCTGATTAACTCTCTAATAATCCCTAATCTAAAATGATTCTCCTTAATCTCCTGTCACTAATGCTGTTCTCCCTCTCTTCACTATCATCACATCTGGTCCCTATCCAACCTATTCTAAGCTCTCCTACAAACACTACCTTTTACACCAATAACACATATCACTACTCCCTACACATCACCACTCATCTCTTTCACATAGGCAATATATTGTTCTTTTAACCCAAACTACTTCAGACACAGCTATACCTGTTTAACATTATACTTACTGACAATTTAACCAAAATTAAATCATATCTTTACTATACAGTCTTGCAACTCCTACAGCTCTGTGGTGACATCCACCCTAACCTTGGCCCCAAAACCTCACGATCCACATCTTCAGCTCATATTCCATATTCATATTTGCATGCTTGGATGACTGCACAATCTCTTGACATTCTAGTAATCACAGAAACCTGACATAAACCACACATAAAGGATACTGAAGTACTTCGTTCATTCTTTAATATGTTAAGAGCTAACCGACTTAAACCAAAAGGAGGCAGTGTTGCAGTAATATATTCTGCTTCTATTTCCTTAACCTCTCACAACCAATCCATACCCTCCTTTGACAAAGCTGAACTATTGATCACCTACCTTAAATTAAACAATAATAAAAGTATCTGCATTATAGCTTTTTACACACCCCCAAGCAATTACTTATCAACTCTGGAAAGTGTCCTATCTTGGGTATCAGAAAATATGTCTTTGGAAACAGTAATATTAAGTGATGTCAACATGACTATCAGAAACTTAACTTACAATTTCCCACAGATAGCATAAACCTGTTTAGATGTTCTCAACTTATTACTCACCCAACATTTACCAGTTCTCGAAACCAAAATGGTTCAATAATTGATTGGGTTTTAGTCTCCCATCCTAACAATTTCCCTCAATCCAAAGCAATTTCAGCCTCTATTAGTGATCACCACCCCATCTCTACTAGACTTATTTCACATTCATGTAGACAACACACAACAGTACAAAACATATCCAATTTTGACCAGCAGGCCATTACAAATTTATTAAACTCCATAAATTGTTCCTTCCTTAAATACTTACCACTAGATGATGCAGTTGAATAATTTAATTCTACATTCCTAAACACTTTAGATAATTTATCTCCTTCCAGAAGGAAAAGAGTCAAAACTAGCTATACTCCTTGGCTTTCTGTCTACACCAGATTACTCAAGTAAAAAAGAGACAAGGCTTGGACAACTTACCTAAAACATAAGACTCACAATAATGTACAGCATTTCAAAGAACTGTGTAATCTTGTTTAATTAAGACACAAAAAAAAACAATTCAATGCACAGCCCCAAAATCAGCACAAATCCAGTCCAAAAAACCTTCTGGCATACTATCAAAAATAATCCAAAACTCAGGAAGGCAGTCCTTCCCCTAATGCTCCTGTGACAGTAGCTCCCCTGATAGCAACTCATTTTAACTCTTATTTCATTGATAACATAGCTTCCATCACTAACAAATTCTCTCCATCTCCTGCTACCTTCTTTCACCCTCCTATTACTTGTAACTCCACATTTCCCTTCAACCAGTTCCTACTTCCTTCATCAAATACCTCCCGTGCAATCTCAAGCCATGTTCCCCTCAGCAGACAATCTTCTTAACGAATTCCAAAAAATGGCTGCTGACTCAATTGCCTACCCATTCTCAATAACCATTAAAAGATCCATCAAGGAGGCTCATGTCCCCTCCCTGTGGAAAAAAATCCATCATCCTTCCTCTCCACAAAGGTGGTACCTCCATAGAAATCTCTAACTACAGGCCAAATGCTATTCTTTCACCACTATCAAAAATCCTAGAAAAATGTATCCATGAACAACTTCTTCAATACCTACTTGATAATAATCTTCTCCCTCTCTCCCATCCAACATGGATTCAGACCCGTACAGAGCACTGTCATTGCTATACTATCCTTTACTGATGCTATAAACAAAGCTCGTGACTCATGAAACTTTGTTTCTTCTCTGTTCTTAGATCTATCCAAAGCCTCTGATACTGTCCCCCACCCCCAACTCTTATCCCTGCTATCTCTTCTGGGCCTAACCAAAGCATTCTTATAATGGTTCATTAGCTATCTCTCTAACAGATATCAATCTGTCAAATGCAACTCTAACTTCTCTCCTTACTTACCTGTTAGCACTGGGGTACCTCAAGACTCAATACTAGGTCCACTTCTCTTCAACATTTTTATTAACCATCTTAACACTGCCACCAGACAAGCCACCATAATTCAAAATGCTGATGACTCTACATTAACCTGCTCTGACAGGATGCTGTCTCATCTACAGAGTTTAACACAATAAGCATTCAATTCCATTGAGTCTTGGCTCACCAAAAACATTTACTACTTAACCCATTAAAAGCTACACTTCTGCTATTTTTACCAAAGCAATTTTCTCCGGATACCTATAACTTTGCTATTACTTCACTGAACAATACTTCAATCAATGTGATTTCACATACAAAACTGTTAGGTGTAACTATTGACAACAATCTTAATCAAAAACTGGGCATGATGTATAGGGCTAAGAAATTCATCTCTAACTCCACAAGAGTAACCCTTGCCGCCACCTACCTCTTATCCTCCTTTCTATACACTTCACCTATTCTAACCAATCTTCACACTTCACTCAAAGCAAAACTTAGTCACTGTTATAATAAAATAGCTAAATTTGCCACAGGGCAGGCCGACTACTCTCACCATTTCTCTCCTCTCAAGTACCTAAATTAGCTTGAACTATCCCTCACCTTTAATCAACTAACATTAACTCACAAAATATTGAACAACTCCTCACTTTCGCAAACTACATCATCACTACTTGAATACTATATTCCATCTTGTGTGTGACCTATGCTCTTCTCTTAAGTACCTACTTTCTGTTTACAAACCTCAAAGATTTAACGGAGTTAGTCTGTACTCTTACTGTGTTGCCAAATCAGGGAATAGCAATCTAGAAGTAATTAGATTTATACCCCACTACTATTCCTTCAAGTCTAGGCTGAAAGAACATCTAACCAATAATTGGATCTGCCCACACTCCTTGCCATCTTAGTATTCTTTTCTAGTCCCTTATTCCCCACTCTAATAGACTTTCTTGATATTTCCTACTTCCCTTCCTGCATTACCTACTTTCTAGCCTCACCGATATTTAATTCCTTAACTTTCTAATGTCCTTTCTTTATATTTTTGCACTAACTTTTATCTATCCCAGAATTTATGACTGCAATTTACTACCTAGTTCTTCTGCCAGAAAGAGTATATGGCTTTTACAACCTATTACTTATTCTGTTATATATTTTTTCCATGCAGCATTATGTAACATGCATATTATGACCTCTTTTCTATCTCATATATTATGTATGGTCAACTTTATTGCTTGCCTAATAATTTGCTTCTTTTCTTTTGTTGTATTCACAAATTGCACTACTTTGTTATTGTCTTAATATTTGTACTATTTTGCTATTTTCTTAATATTTGTAACCATTGTTTGACATTTTTGAATTCTGTTTAATGTGTACTGTGGAGATTTTCTCCCTGAGCCTCCGCGGAAAATAGGCTCATACCCAGTTGGACATTCCCAGTAAACAAATGTCAAATGTGTGTACTTAAATTTTTTTTAATTAGTTTATTTACAGATTTTGGAATTTTTCTATATTGTTCCTGCAATGGTCTATTAGAAAATTTTTGATTTTTGTTAAAAAACAATTAGCAAAATATATTAAAAAAGTTCAGGATTTAGTACCACACCCACTACTCTAGCAGATGTTCATGTTGCATGATACAGCTTGCATTAATATCAGATGTTACTAGACAGTTTTGTTGATGTGTAGATGCTTTCAGCTTGATTTTTTTTCTTAAATTCAGTGCAGGAAGAGCTTTACAAGATACATCTTCATCAACTCATCATCTCTAAAGCTGAATGAAATGTATTCTTTGATGTAGTCTGTGTTATCAGATTACAGAAAAACCTAGTAGTTCCTCGCACCTGTTTTGCTGAGAAAATACATTTCTAAATCATTTACTGTGCTGCTGCTATGGAAGGGATTTCAAAAATGTGTTTGTAGATGAAGAAGCACCCTATCTTTCACACATGCAGAGACTTCGCCCCTGCATTTATTTTACTTAATATAACAAACTTAATGAGCATACAGTCATGGAGGAAGGGGGAAATCCCTGCAAAAATTCCACAAAATGAGTCTACAAAACCAATGGGTGCCATTTTAGGTAAACCTTATTATTAACATTTCCATGCCAGAAGTTATTTCTTACATTTATTTCATTAAATTGCACTTCTTTAACACTTATAATCGTGTTATACAGCTAGTCTACTACATTTTGCACTGTTATAAAGCTTTTTTCACTGTTTCACTGAATTTGTATACTGTTTTATACTGTTTTAACTGTATTTTTCATTGCCATAATTGTACTGTTTACTGAATTACTTAACTGTAAACTGCTTTTTCATACTGAGAGTTGTAATTTCTGTTTGTGAGTGCTATATTTGTGCTTTTCTGTGCATTTTCTGTGAGATTTCTGTGTTCTAGTCAGGTATCATATAACTGACTTGTTTGCAGTTAAAAGCATTCTCTAGAGTCTCCTTGTTCCTTTATCTGTTTAAAACTTTCTAGTAGCTGTAATACTTTTCATTACTGTAATTACATTTTTACTGAATTACTAAACTGTAAACTGCTTTTTCATACTGAGACTTATATTTTCTGTTTGTGAGTGATCTATCTGTGCTTTTCTGTACATTTATTGTGAGGTTTTTGTGTTCTACTCAAGTAGCATACTCTGGATAGAGGCCTGCTGTTATCCAGGCCTGTTAGTTTTGGTTGTTGAGTTTCCTGTGTTTCTGGCAGCCATCTTCTGCTGATAGTGTCTTGTCTTCTTTGTTATTGAGAGTAACAAGGTTTGCTGACCTTCTCTAGCATGAGTGTAATTCGAGCTTCTAGATTTTTCCATCCTTTCTGGTATATAAACCCTGTGTTTGCATGGGGGGCTTTGCTTGTATTTACCAGGCTGTAGAATGGTGATTCGTCACTGAGACAAAGCAGGAATTCCTAAAGATTCCAAGAGCAGAATAAGTTATTTCTTACATTTATTTCATTGAATTGCACTTCTTTAACGCTTGTGCTGTACAGATAATCTACTATGTTTTGCACCGTTATAAAGCTTTTTTACTGTTTCACTGCATTTGTATACTGTTTTATACTGTTTATACTGTTTTTTTTTTGTGAGTGCTCTATCTGTGTTTTTCTGTACATTTTTGTGAGGTTTCTGTGTTCTAGTCAGGCATCATATAACTGATTTGTTTGCAGTTAAAAGTATTCTCTAGAGTCTTCTTGCTCCTTTATGTGTTTAAAACTTTCATTTAGTGGCTAGAGCTAGTAGCTGTAATAGTTTCTGGCCCCGAAATTGTAGTTATTGGCTGTTTGGGCAGTTTTTGCATCTCTTTCAACTTTTCTGGTTTACAAACCCACATTTGAGCTTGTTTCCCACTTCTCCTGTAACTAGTCTAGTCCATATATAGATTTTCTGTATTCAGGACTGTTAGTAAGCTTCTGAGCCCCCCAAGCCTTTCTGTGTAGGAGGGAAGCCTTCTAGCTTATCAGTGGGAGTGGTAAGCACCAGGAGCCTATCTATCACAAGAGGAGTGGTTTCTGGCCCAGAAATTGTAGTTTATTGGAAGTTTGGGCAATTGTTTTTCTCTCTCTTTCAACTTTCTGATTTAAAAGTCCAAATTTGTGCTTGTTTCCTGCCTTTTCTGTAACTAGTCTAGTCCAGACACAGATTTGCTGTATCCAGGGCTGTATATAAGCTTCTGAGCCCACCAATCCTTTCTGTGTTGGAAGAAATCTTTCTAGCTTATCAGTGAGAGTAGTAAGCACTAGGTAGACTATATACCACAAGAGGAGTGGTTTCTGGCCCAGAAATTGTAGTTTATTCACTGTCTGGGCATTTTTTCCATCTCTTTCAACTTTCTGGTTTAAAAGCTCATGTTTGTGCTTGTTTCCCACCTTACCCATAACTAGTCTAGTCCAGATACAGACTTGCTGTATCCAGGACTTTTGTAAGCTTCTGAGCAGTGCCAAAGTCTGCTCTTCAATTTTCCCTTAGATCTGCTAGTTCTCTCCTCTCCTACACTTTTACTAGCTTATTAGTCTAGCACTTTAGAAGACTTCATGTAGCAATTATTGTTGCACACAAAAGTGCTACCAGCACTAAATGCTTTACAAGGAAACAGCTCCAGTACTTATTATTAATGCCCACCCCTCCAGGCATGTCTAATGGTCAGTACCCTGTGCTTTCTCCTATTAACCTGGTGAACTTGGGCATCCTGAGGCAATATAGCAACTGCCTCATGTACACCGACAACCCTCTCCTCTTACCTCCCAATACTCAGACTTGCGAAAGATGCACTTATATATACAAATTGGAAGCCACACACTCTCCAGCCAAGACCGGAATAGCTGGTAAAGAGGAGAAGGTAAAGAGGTGGGAGGGTGGCCTAATGGTTAAGGTGTTTGCCTTACAAACACAAGGTACAGGGTTTGAGTCTCACAAGGGATAATTGGCTAGGCTTAAAATGGTTTGCAAGGGCAGTTAGCCTAGTACTAATCTATGAATCATATTTTCCCCCCCAAAAGGAGAGATATCTATACCAAGTGATTGCAGCCCCCCAAACATCTCCAACGCCCAAGTGAGAACTGCTCGCTCCAAAGCAAAAAACACAGCATCCATGGGACCTGATGGTGTCCCCGGCTGTGTGCTCCACGAACTCAACGAGGAATTAAACCCACAGCTAGGACAGCTGTTTAATCATAGTCTTACCTCTGGATACGTACCCAGGGAGTGGCGCACTGCAATTGTGGTCCCACTTCACAAAGGCGGTGCCTCCACCGACCCTGGAAATTACCGGCCCATTAGCTTGACAAGCCTTATCTGCAAAGCCATGGAGAGGATCATAATGGACCTCATAAATAAAGACATAGGAAATTTGCAGACTTTGGATCCATCCCAGTTTGGCTTTGTCAAAGGCAGATCATGCCTTCTAAACTTGGTTGACTTTTTCGAAACAGTCACCAAAGCCATTGATGAGGGAAAGGCAGTCCATACAGCCTACCTCGATCTGGCGAAGGCCTTCGATACAATACCCCACTCGGGTATCATTGAAAAACTCATCAGCTTAAATGTTAACCCATACATCACAAGATGGGTTGCAAACTGGCTGAGTGACAGAACCCACAGGGTCAGAGTTGCTGGCGCCATGTCAGACTCAAAGCCTGTCACAAGTGGTGTACCACAGGGCTCAGTCCTGGGCCCACTCTTGTTTGGCATCTACTTTTCCAAGTACAAGCAAACACAGGAGGGTTATGGCTGACAAAGTTTGCAGATGACTGCAAACTGGGCGCCATAGTAGAAAACACATCTGACACAGATATCCTTCAGAAGGGTCTCACAGAAACGGATAACTGGTGCCAGAGCCATGGCCTAAAGTTAAATGCCAAAAATGCATAGTCATACCTTCGGGAAAAACAAGGTTACCCCTAGCTACCAAATAGGTGGCAATCCACTGAGCACAGAAGAAGTTATCAGGGACCTGGGGACCCAGGTTGATAGTAGTCTGTCATTCGACACCCATGTAGCTAAAGTAGTTAGGAAGACCTTCTACATTGCCCACCTTATCATGAAGGGATTCTCATCTAGATCAAGGGAGGTCATAGTCTCCCTATACTCATCACTCATCAGACCAATGATTGAGTACAATGCCCCATTCGGAATGTATCTGACCCGACACTTGCAGCAGCTGGAGAGGCCACAAGTTCCTCACCAAAAGGATAAAGGGTCTCAAACATCTGTCCTATGCTGCCCGACTGAAAGAACTCCAGCTCTATTCAGTCGCTTACCGCTTGCTCAGAGGTGACCTTTGCCTAACATACAAGGCCATGTCAAACCCAGATTTGATGAATATGCTTCACCTCAAAAAATCTAGATCCATCAGAGCCACAAGGGCGAGAGACTTAAACCTCAACACGGCTATTAATAGGACGTGCTGGAGGGATAGATTCATCACCCAAAGACTCCCTATGCTGTGGAATAAAATCCCGGTATATGTGAGGCAGAGCACCTCGCTGGCCTTGTTCAAGAGAAATCTTGACCAATGGATGGGAGATCGCAGATATACCCCAGGGATTACCTCAGTGTCACTGCTCAACAGAGGCACAGCAAAATAATGGGTATAGTTCCCCATACTAAAGGGGTGGCGTAAGCCACAAAACTATGGGCTAGGCTTGTAAATGCCCTCTGGCAGATAGCCTAGTATGAACCTATGAACCTATGAACCTATGAACTTGCACCACACCACATGGAACAAATAGCCCTCCAGAACACACACCAGCACTGCCTTCACATAAAAACATACACCACACAACCACCTTCATGGATGCTCTCGATAAAAATCTACCCAAACAGCAGAGACCTCCAAGGCAGAAACGAACTCAACCACACCACAACACAACACTAATCATGAGACACATAACTCTCCTAAACAGTGTGCCACTTAACCAAAGCCCCTAAGGCAAAACAGCAGGCCCAACACACTAGTCATACGTGACTCGATAGTGAGTGACACTGATGTCCCACTCACTAGGTTGAATAAGGAGAAAGTAACAGTCAGCTGCCAGTCAGGTGCCAGGATCCACCACATAACGGATGTACTCAGGTCCCTCAACAACAGGTACAAATATGACTCTGTCATTGTACATGTGGGTGTGAATGACCTGAGATGTTCTCCCTGGACTACATGAAAAGAGACATGGAGAAGCTTTTGGATTATGTAGCGTAAGCGGGTGTGACCCTAGCCCTGAGCAGCATCATAGCATCACCCAGAATGATACCACAGTGCAAACAGAAAATGATTGATTTCAACAATTGGCTAAGTTTCTGGTGTCATTCTATGGGGATCCAGTATCTGTCTTCCTGGGATGACATGATTGACAGATCTTGATGCTTTGCCAGAGATGGCCAGCATCTGTCACCCCTGAGCTTCTGGATACTGGCCAGGATTCTTGCCACCCCTATAGTTCCTTTTTAAGGTGGTGTTCCAAAGACCAAATTACCACCATAACAGCTACAAACAAATGCAATCCGAGGATCATGCTGCTCAGTGCTAGAAGTCTAAATCTCAAAATGCACTCACTTGAAGCACTCCTTAAAATGGAGAACATTGATATTTGTGCTGCAACAGACCTGGTTCAAGGCAGCAGAAAGCACCCCTGCACTACCAGGCTAAAACTCATTCCATACCTTTCGGCCACAGAACTTGGACTGAAGCTCCAAAGGTGGTGGTATTTCCATATTCATAAAGGATGTGCACACCTTCAGACAAGTAGCCCAACATAATGCATTAGAGATACTTCAGGTACAACTAACACTGGGTAAGACAGCAATTGAGGTCATAGCCTACTATAAGTCCTCAGCCATGTCCCAAGACTCACACTTCACATTCCTAAGCTCCCTGGAGAATATTAGAGTCCATCCTAACACTCTCATACTGGGTGACTTCAACTACCCCTCCATTAACTGGGAAAACTACTCCTGTACCAATACACTTGCCCAACATTTCCTGGAATTCATTAATTGCAATGCCCTGGACCAGCTTGTTCTTACCCCCACTAAAGGTAGCAATATCATTGACCTGGTCATTACTAACATGGGGGACCATTGCTCTACACCAATAGTCAACTCCTCCATGGTTAGATCCAACCACAAACTAATCACCTTGGAAATCCATGTCCCTCCCATCCCCCTCACAAAGGTAACCACCATGAAAACCTTCTCCAAAGCTAACGTTGGGCTCCTAAAAAATAGAGGTGGCTAACTTCATGGCACACATGCAAATGGATAATAGTTGCATGACCACCAAATCATACACCAATGCACCGTACAAACACGTACACAAATGGATGGATCTCACCATACCCAGTAAAATCAAGATGCTCTCCTCCAAAAAAAGGAAGCCAATCTGGTGGTCCTCTGCCAAAAACAAACTCTACAGCAGAAGGAGGAAACTGATGCAGAATAAGGTGAAGTCCCAAGGCTAAAAAATTTCCTTATCAGCCTCAACAAAAAGTTGAGATCCGTCATCATATCCTCTAAAGCTAGCTATGAAAACAGAATTGCATCAGATAGTAAAGACAATCACAAGACCTTCTATAGTTATGTAAAGAATCTCCATGGTAATACCCAGATTTGCTCTGAGCTACTGCACAATGGCACCTCCTATACCGAGCCAACATATATTGCCAATGTACTGGCCGATAGATTCAGTGCCAACTTTACCCCCCCCCCAAAGGAACAATTGCAATACCAGTACATCACCAGGCACCCAGTATTACTGCTGCACAGTTTAAAACAGCACTGTCCAAGGCCAGGAATACAGCTTCTATGGGACCTGACAATATCCCTAGCTGTGTTCTACATGAACTACAGAGTGAACTGGCACCTCACCTGTGTGCCCTGTTCAATCACAGCCTCACCTCAGGCTCTGTCCCTACCGAATGGTGCATTGCTACAGTCATCCTTTTCCATAAAGGAAGAGCGACTACAGACCCTGGGAACTATTGGCCCATTAGCCTGACAAGTCTGATACGCAAAGATATGGAACGAATCATCATGGACCCTAATAAACAAGTATATAGGGAACTTCCAAACTCTGGATCCCACACAGTTTGGTTTTGTGAAAGCTAGATCATGCCTGATCAACTTGGTCGACTTCTTTGAGTCAGTCACCAGAGCTATGGATGAAGGCAAGGTGGTTCATACAGCCTACCTTGATCTGGCCAAGGCATTTGATACCATTCCCCACTCAGGAATCATAGAAAAACTCACTAACCTAGGCATCATCCCCTATATCACTAGATGGGTTGCAAACTGGCTCACAGATAGAATCCACAGTGTGAAAGTAGCTGACTCCAAGTCAGACTGCCGACTAGTTACGTGTGGAGTCCCACAGGGTTCAGTCCTGGGTCCTCTCCTATTTGTTATCTACTTCTGTGAAATGCAGACCAACATTAAGGAACACTGGCTGACAACATTCGCAGACAATTGCAAGTTGGGAGCTATTATTAACTCCCCAAGTGATGTTGGCATCCTACATAATGGCCTCACTGAGACCAACTCTGGTGTCAGAATCATGGCCTTAAGTAAATGCCAAAAAATGTGTCGTCATCCCCTTTGGGAAAAAAATGATTCCCAGAAATACCACATCGATAGTAGTCCAATGAACACAGAAGGTGTTATAAGAGATCTAGGAACACAGTTTGACAGTAACCTCTCTTTTGATCACCACATTGCCTTGCCACTATGGCCAGAAAGTCCTTCTGTGTGGCACATCTCATTACTAAGGGTTTTGCATCCAGGAAGAAGGAGGTCATTGTCTTCCTCTACTCTTCCCTCATTAGGCCAATCATTGAGTACAATGCCCCATTTGGCATGTACCTCACTAGACATCTGCAACAAATGGAAAGGCCGCAAAAGTACCTCACAAAGATCCTAGGCTTTAAACACTTGTCCTATATGGACAGAGTCAAAAAACTACAACTATTCTCTGTCTAATATCGCCTACTTAGAGGCAATCTCTGCTTGACTTACAAAGCCATGTCTGACCCAGCTCTGTTAGAAATGCTACATCTAAAGAAATCCCAATCCCTCCGCACCACACTCTGCAGAGACCTCAACCTCATAACCACAATCAACAGAACATACTGAAGGGACAGGTTCATAACCCACAGACTGCCCATGCTATGGAAAAGACTTCCCATGCATGTCAAGCACAGCACCTCGCAGACCCTCTTCAAGAGAAATCTCGATGAGTGGATGGGAAATAGAAAATTCACCCAGAGGATAATTCCAGTAGCTCTTCTCGACAGAGGCACTGGGATCTAAGGTCAGGTAGCACAATGCCAGGGTAAACCTATGGCTAGGCTTGTAAAGGCAAAATCAAAAAGAAAATAATGCAGCAAACAGCATTTGATAATAACAAAATTAAAAGGAAAAATGAACAACAGACACGTTCACTAATTTAATAAACAAAACCAAATAGAAAAAGCAAAGCTTTCCGGTTTCCCCTTCATCAGTGCATACTGAATAACACTCTAAAACAATTTTAAATATAAACATATGACACAGCCAATCAATCACAGTAAAAAAACAGTTAATTAGTGTAACATCATTTGTTTCTTTTTTAAAACTGGTTTTAAGCTCATTGCCCCATTGAGTCCTAGGGACGTATCTGCATTCAAGTCCAATATACATGCAAGTTCAGCATTTTCTAGCTTGATGTTAATATCCCCACCCCTTATACTCTTCTGTACCACTTTTATAGCTCTAAACGTAAACCTATGTGTAATATCTTTGTCTAAAACATGCTATACTTTCAACTTTCTAGAATATATACCTATGTAGAAAGCAGAACACAATACACATGTAGCCAAGTATACTGTACAATGCATATAGTATTGTAGAACGTTGGAAGAGAATATTATAGAGCACAGATCAGAAATTAGAAGGAAAGTGGAAACAAATGCTTTGTCAAAACAGAGCTTTCAACCTAGGAGAGTGATGAGGGAACAAGTCCAAGAATGGATAGTCTAGGAATGAATAGAATATGGAAGACTACTTCAAATGCTTTTGATAGGTTGAGAAAATCCTCAGATACCAGACTATCTTTATTTCTGATTTATAGAAGATGTAAAGCTAGGCAGGGCTATGATGATACTGTGGTTTGGCCAAAAGTAATCTTGTGTTGAAGATATAAGACTGTTGCTCAGAACAAATTTATAGAGTTGTGGGTGTATGCATTTCTCTAATATCTTATATAAAGGAGTTAAGATGGTGACTGGCCTGTAGCTGGAGAGATCAGTTGAACTGCCACCTTTGTGCAGGGGTAGAATATAAGATTTCTTCTATAGTCCAGGAAAATAATTTATGTGCACTTATAGCATGTCATTCTGACTGTTATCAACATAATTTAGCTCACCAAATTAAGACTTTGGCTTTATACTTCAATTCAGAAACCTATATACATCTATAGTCTCTGTAGGACCTTGTGCCCTTCTGAGTAATAAATCACTAAGAAACAGCCAATTCTTTCTTGGGTAGAAAGGTTTAAAGAAATACTGTATTGTATATTGTATTAGTATTGTGTGTGTGTGTGTGTGTGTGTGTGTGTGTGTGTGTGTGTGTGTGTGTGTGTGTGTGTGTGTGTGTGTGTATATATGTATAAAACAGTGTATTACAAGGAGCAATCTACACAGGAAAAAATGGAATTGTGGGAACAATATATGCAGAGAAGGAACAAGTTTTAAGAGGCAGGATTTGAATGAGCCAAATAATGCTTAACTGACAATGACTGGATAGATTATAAGTGATGTATAATGTTTGCAACTACAGTTGTTTCAAGGGTCTATATCACATAGTCGAAGTTTAATAACTTCGAACACGGAATGTTTGAACCATCCTGTTCAAAGTTAAAAAACTTTGACTATGAATAAAAAACAAAAAAAGAAAAGAAAACAAAATAAGCTGTTGTAAGCAGGGGGGCAAGCCCCCTATACCTCCCATACCCCCCACTACTTAAATATACCAACTCTAAGATCGCACCACATTGAACAAAACAGAAACCTCCACTTATGGAGATTTCCGTTGAAACGCTCGAACTTTTGCAAATTCGAACTTATGGTCTCGACCATATGAGGTTAGAACTTGCAGAAGTTTGACTATCTGGTGTCTAGTTTGACCACTTAAGTGTTATGAAGTTTAATTTCATAGCATATTTTATGCTTATATACGAGTGATGTTGAGTAATTTTTTTAAATGTGCTGCACTTCCAAATTTAAAAAACTGTGTGACGATCTTTAAGGCAAGACAGGCTGATGTGTCTATCAACATGATATCTGCTTTGGCTACATTGTCAGAGATGAAAGATTAAATCCAGTTTAGAGCACCATTTTTTGTATCCTATTGTTGTTCAAGGATGTATCAGTGATGTACTGAAGTAAAAAGAAAGTATTTAACAATGATGAGTAAGATTTAGTTGCTCCATAGGTTCATAGGTTCATAGGTTGGTACTGGGTTATCTGCCCGAAGGCATATATTAGTCCAGCCACATTGTGCGGTATTCACCGCCCCTTTAGTAGTTCCCTAGACCCTTGTACTAGCAGCTAGTACCCTTGGTCCCTATCTAGTAGTGCTGTTGGTGTGATCCCCGGCGTGAACTTTCTGTTACCCATCCACTCATCAAGGTTCCTCTTGAAGAGTGATAGTGAGCGCCTCTGTCTTAAGTAGATCGGGACCCTGTTCCATAGTAAGGGAAGTCTCTGCGAAGGGAATCTATCCCTCCAGCATGTTATATTCATTGCTGTGTTGAGGTTTATATCCCTAGAGCGTGTAGCTTGAGTAGATTTGGTTTTGCTAAGATGGAGCATGTTCAACAATTCTGGGTTGGACATGGCTCTGTACGTTAGACAGAGATCGCCTCTGAGAAAGCGGTATGCAACAGAGAACAGTCTTAGCTTTTTCAACCGTGCTGCATAGGGCAACTGTTTGAGGCCAGTAATCCTCTTGGTTAGGTACCTTTGTGGTCTCTCCAGCTGCTGGAGATGTCTAGCCAGGTATATTCCAATTGGTGCATTGTACTCAATAATGGGTCTGATGAGGGAAGAGAAGAGGGGCACCATTAAATCCTTAGATCTTGATGCGAACCCTTTCATGATCAGATGGGTCACATAGAAGGATTTTCTAACCACTTTGGCAACATGGTTATCAAAGGAAAGCTGACCATCTACTTGGGTCGCTAGATCCCTTATTTCTTCTTCAGATTTCAGGGGATTACCTCCTAT
Source organism: Protopterus annectens (assembly GCF_019279795.1). Lineage (NCBI taxonomy): Eukaryota > Metazoa > Chordata > Ceratodontiformes > Protopteridae > Protopterus > Protopterus annectens. Next base: position 3,718,737 of record NC_056751.1, read on the forward strand.
GTTGTAGTTTGCGGGTACTCTGTTTTTTCCAAAGGGGATTACTACACATTTTTTTGCATTTAGCTTGAGACCATGGCTTTGACACCATGCATCAGTCTCATTTAAGCCCTTCTGGAGGATCTACATGTCGGCCGGAGACTCTATTATAGCACCCAGTTTGCAGTCGTCTGCAAACTTTGTCAGCCACAGCCCTTCCGTGCTTGCCTGTACTTCTGAGAAGTATATGCCAAACAGGAGGGGCCCCCGGACAGAGCCCTGTGGCACACCACTCATTACTGGTCTGGATTCGGACATAGATCCCGCTACTCTTACTTTATGGGATCTGTCTGAGAGCCAGTTTGCGATCTATCTTGTGACGTAAGGGTTTATGCCCAGGCTGGTGAGCTTATCAATAATACCTGAATGGGGAATGGTGTCAAATGCTTTAGCAAGGTCAAGGTAAGCCGTGTGTACCTCCTTTCCCTTATCTATAGCCTGAGTAACTGTCTCAAAGAAATCCACCAGGTTCAGGAGGCATGATCTGCCCTTGACGAAGCCGAACTGTGTAGGGTCCAGTGACTGGAGGTTCCCAATCTCTCCACTTAAGAGTTCCATAATGATTTGCTCCATAGCCTTACAGATCAGACTGGTCAGGCTTATTGGTCGGTAGTTCCCAGGGTCAGTTGTGGCCCCATCCTTGTGTAGCGGGACCACCATTGCCATGTGCCATTCTATGGGCACATATCCTGTGGAAAGGCTGAGACTGAACAGTGTATTAAGATGCAGGGTTAATTCCTTTTGGAGCTCGCGTATGACACAGCCTGGGACACCATCTCGTCCCATGGAGGCAGTGTTTTTAGCTTTAGATAGAGCCTTGTTAACCAATGTATTAGTAATAATTGGACTTACACAATCCCCTAGAATGGTAATAGGCCTTGTAGGTGGTGAGGGGGGGGGGTTTGCACTGAACCTGTCAGACAAGATGTTGGCAATGTCAGAAGGGTCAGTGTATTTTGTTCCATTTTGTACTAGCTCAGAACAGACCTGAGCATTGCCATTTAGGTTTTTGATGTAGTCATAGAAGGCCTTATGGTTATCCTTGGCATCCTTGGCAACTTTCTTTTCAAAATTAGCTTTAGTTGACTTGATGAGGGCCCTCAATTTCTTACTAATGCTGATCCATGCCAGTTAATGTTTAGATCAGCCAGGATAAGTGGATCACCTTGAAAATTATTACTTATTTAAGATAAGTACCTTTGTATGAATATGTATATACAAGTATTGGTGAGATTTTTGAACAAATTGGCATCTTCACTGGTCAGTGTGTTGCTTTTTTTTAACACCTTTACTAAATTATCAGTTAAGACATTGGCAAACATACATTAATGTAGAAGAAAACAAACCATATTAACATGTTTCCAATTACATACATTATACATCAAATCTTTTTTATTACTATCATCAGTCAAACATTGCATACATTGCTTGGTTTCTGCCTTCCCTTAAACCTCATTGCTTCTCCAGATTATTATTCTGCATGTATTATTCCCACAAATTCAATTTATTTCTATGTAATTTGCTCCTCTCCTTTTCTAAAAAAATCACACTTCCAGTTCTTTTAACTCTGTTACAATATTTAGTACTTCATATACAGTTGGTTTAGACTTTGATTTCCATTTTCTGGTAAATGTTTTTTTGACAGCTGCCAGAATTAAAATTGGCAAGGCTTTACTATGTCTGAGCATTTCAGATCCTGTGTCCCAGCTCAAAAGAATGATTTCTTTAGTTATACCTATTTGGTTACCCAATATTTCTGACTGAGTATTTTGCAGAGAAGTTTTAAAATCTGTCAACTCAATGCATTTCCAAAATCTAGGTTCAAAGTTATTTCCTTCCCCATCATACCTAGTTAGTGTTGCTTTTGATACAAAAATGTGTTTGCACATGATTTGTGATGCAGCAAATAGTACTTGGATTGGAACTGTACCCATCATGTAGGATTTCTATTACAGTGGATTGTGTTATAACAAGGTGACAGAATACCAATATTTAATATATAGGGCTTTAGGGCCAGCTGTGAAATCAGGAGCCCTTATTGCATTAACTATGTGCATTTGGCTGACTGATTTTTTTTCAGTCCCAGGACCTATTATATAAAGTTTTTTAGACTCAAATAAAATGCTTTCAAATCTTGGCAAAGGGATGGGGTAAATATCACTGCAAATAAAAAATATATATTTTAAACGTTAATGTATACACAAGCCATTGAAAACTCTGCTATTTTGTATTCATTCACAGTCTATAGATATGTGTTAAGAAAAAATCATAAAATGGTTGCACAATACAGAGAGTGAATTATATATCTGTAGGGAAGGAAGCTGTGGCAAAAAGACAGTCTTGGGTCGTTGCATCGTAGGTGAGGCATTGATACAAAATAGCATGTGCATCAGGAAATTATTCCAAGTATGAATCCAAGAAAGTGATAATGGAAACTTTTTATGGCATGATAGGAGGCTGGATAAGGAAATAATTATTTAACATGATGACATGCTAGCTATTCAGAGATAGATAAAAAGGGATACAACAGCACTTGTGATATAATAAGAATGCAGAGGTGACAGGATGTAGGGCAAACATATTCACTCAACTGCACCACAGTGCTGAGGCATGATATCCTACTAGAAAATATAGGTTTTGCTTTCTACGTGTGTAAGGTGATCAGTGGCAGCTGGTCACTTAAAATTAAAGGGGGCTGCAGGAGACAGCTGAATGGGTGGGGCCAATGGGAAAGGGTGTGGCCAACTAGAAAGGGGTGGGGCTATGCTCAAAACCACAACAACTGGAACTTTAATTAAATACGCTGCCCTGGGTGACAAACTGTCATTACGAGAGTCCAATCAAGACAAGATGAAGTGTAGAAGAAAAAAAATATTTCAATGCATTGGCTACATGACAGCTTACTTAATATCTAGATGGAAACGCAAAGATTGTGAGGCATGAAAAAATAAATTACTTTTTAAATACATTACAGGAATGCCAGTCAAAATCAAGTATAAAAAAAGCAAGCAGCACTCAACTCAAACCACTTCTCCTTGCACTGCAGTTCTAATTATAATTTATATTCAGCTTTATAAAATGACCAAGTAACATGCTAAAAGTAGCAATCTCTGTGATACCCCCACTTGTAAAAAGGTTTCTTATCCAAAAAAGACCTGCTGCCTGACAACAACTATCTACTTGTTTCATGGGGAAGACATGATCAAAGTAAAAAATGAACAACAAACAAGAAACAAGCTCAAGATAAATTGCTTAAAGGATTACTGCACAAGTTATGGACACATATGATAGACTGGCAGTTTAGCTTATGGGTAAAGCCTGCAAAGATGACTGCAAATCTCCAACAAATGCAATGAGCTTCTCAAAATACGGTAATCCTGTCCTTTATTTACAAATACTGTCATATGCATTTCAATACCTAAGATTTATACGTTATCTAGTTATGTAAATATTCTCTGCATGGCTACAACAAAAAGGCTTTCGATGTTGGTAATTCTTTAACAGTATGCTTATTAAAAATAACTTGCAACTTACAATCTCCGACAAGCTTACCTGATGGTCATTAAAGCATTGCTACAGAGCAACAGGGCACTGCGACAGCATGCATTTTCTGAATAATAAGAAGCATAAATCAACAGTATAAAAATATGACAGAAAACCAGAACATTCTGCAAAATCAAGGACAGATGAAAAGCCACTGTCGTACTTGTGTCTACCTTGGATGGGGGAATTCTCTGCACACTTACACTGCATAACTGCTCCTTGCCTTGCTTGGACACATCCTGAATCACTACATGGGGGAGTGGGGTGCAACAAGTATGTCACAGTTTGAAATGTCTCTGGTTGACGGTGATGGCTCTGACACTCATACCTCAACCTCAGAGCAAGAAATCTGGACAAAGCTGTACAGACAAGTGGGACACAGGCCAAAAAATAAGGGCAATTTTTAAATATTTCTCTTATAAACTTAAAAAGATAATAGAATAGTAAGCAGGTCTTGCATTATTATGAATTTTCTGAAGGGTATGAAATCTGAAATTCAAATGTCTGCCATTATTTTCTAACTTCAATCTTTAATGATTTGCCACTAATTTGCCAGAAAACCACATTTGTATGAAAAACTGACCAAAAATGTGATGCAAAAATTTAAAATTGCCACACAATACAGCTGGGAACCTGTCAAAGAAGGGACACCTTTTTAATATTAGTACTGTTAACTTGAGCAACTGACAAAATAAGAGAATCTACATGCATTTCTGAAATAAAAGTAGTCTATAACTCTGATCATTACAGTTATTTATAATTCTAAACCCTCCACGTTTTCTTCCAAAATTGCCATTTTGCGGAGGGACAGCAACATTTTGAGCCAAAATTGGGGACATTTGAGAGGTTTGAATATTCCTAATTCTATAAAGTGATTTATTTGCACACACCTCTCAACCTCTTAATGCAGGAAATCTGGACAAGGCCAAATATATTGGGGGAACATACAAACAGTACTAAAAATTGCTCTTGTATAAACTTGACACTTGATAGAATAACAGGTCTTGCTTCAGCATGCATTTTTCTGAAGGTTATGATGTCTGAAACTCAATGTCTGTCATTATTTAGTGACTTCATTCCTAAATGACTTGCCAGAAAACCACAAATTGTATGAGGAACAAACCAAAAATAAGAAGCAAAAATCTATTCATTCTGCAAACATCTGGACAGTTGAGAGATATAGTTCAGCCGTGACTGTCTTTGAGTTTGCTACCATTCCCCCTCACAAAATGATGGTCGAATGGAGCCTCCCCCTGCAGCCATTCCAATGACCTATTCCTTGGTTATTTCACCCCATTTACCATAAACACTGTAATGTGCATACTGCTTTACTTCTGCAATGATTTGGATTTCATTTGGAAGTTTTATTTTGCATTTTACAGCATAAACACATAGATATCTGCTAAACAAAGCAATGCAGTCTCACAATGAAAATAGATTTAGCATTAAAACTTCTCTGCCCTTGAAACTCACATTCATTGAAACAGCATTGAAACCCACATTCAAAGAAAATACATTTTGCCAGTGGCAGATAAAGATTAACTTTGGGCTGTTTTCAAATCATAGGCCACTTGCATATGAAAAAAACACATGCTCTTTGATACACCTTCCTGATTGTATTAAATTATATTCCTTGTACAATAGAGTACAGTTGTTAGAAGGCATTTTAAATTTATTGCTTTGAACATTTGTCCAGTAAACAATGAAACAAAATGCATGCACCAATAATGACAAAACTGCACAATTCAGAACATTTCTATCATAAAAGTCTATGGAAACTTCTACAGTCCACCAGTATCAGTACATATGCACAATCTCTGAAGAAGTAAAAGTCATCTAAATAATTCCACATTAAAGAGATCTGTAACTAATGAAGATGTTGCTGCTAGCAAACAACTTTATATTACATTATTTCATCTACAAATAAAGTGCCTGTTGCCCTTGATAAATAAATTGCTAGTAATATTGCAATAGGGAATGGATGGCAAACTAACAGGTTCATAGTTACTAATTATCTTCGCCAAAAAGGACTGCAGCATCCAACCCCCTTTACAACACAGTACAGTATCAGCAATGCCATCTACCTACTGTGGGAGTAGAACCCACAGCCTTCTGCATCAAAAGCAAGTACACTACCTGTTGTGATATTATCAATGCAAGCAGGCTGAGCATAAGCAGCACTAAACTTTTGTTGCCCTGCAGCTCTCAGCTCCTTGTAAAATCTACTCGACACTCAGCTGCATCTCTGAACTTTGCAGTACAAGAAATCTGGAAAAAGCCAACATTTATTGGTGGGGGACAAAGACCCAAAAACCAGGGGCACATTTTAAACATTGCTTGTATAATGTTGGAAAGTTGCTAGAATAAAATGCTGTGTTGCCACCATACATTTCACTGCCAAGTCTTGAACCCACGATCCTGTGCAAAACAGTGAGAGCAACATACCACTATGCCAAATCAGCTGTTTTGTGAAAGAGAGGAAGATGGAAACTTAAATGGCTACCATTTAGCAAATTTAGTTCTCACTATAGCTGTCAACCTCTTAGCAGAAAACACCAGAACAAAGCCAATAATGGTGGAATACAGCCCCCAAACATATTCAGTGAATTCAGTTCTTACCATAGCTTTCAACCTCTTAGCAAAACACACCTGGACAAAGCCAGTAATGGGGGAATACAGCCCCCAAACATATTCAATGAATTCAGTTCACACCATAGCTCTCAACCTTAGCACAAAAAACCTGGACGAAACCAATAATGAGGGAATACAGTCCCAAAAATAGGGACAAATTTCAAATATCCATCCTATAAACTTAGGAAATTGCTAGAATAAAAGATGTTGTGTTACCATGTACCTTCTGAAGAATATGACGTCTGAAATTCAAATGCCTGTCATTTTTATTTATTTAACATTTGTTAACCAGGAAAGTTTGACTTGGAACAAAATCCAATTTTCAGCAAAGGCCCAGGGAAAAACACTCCAGACACATCTTTGTAAGATGGGAGGACACCAGACCACCCAGAGGAAACCCACACAAACACAGGGAGGACATGCAGACTCCACACAAGAATCAAACCAGAGAACCTGTAGCTGTCAGGCAACAATGCTACTACTGCACCACTGCACTACTGATTGTGTAAGGAAACAAAACTACAGAAACCACAGATCTTATGAGGAACAGAACAAATATGAGGCAAAAATTTGCAATTTTTTTACTAATGGTGGTGGGTAGGGAATTCAGGCTCTTGCCACCTACACCCAAGGTACATGGTTCAAGCCCATGGACACACACACACACACACAGACACACACACACACACACACACACACACACACACACACACACACACACACACACACACACACACACACACACACAAGTACCTGAATTCAGTGAGTGTTTAGTCTATCCTCAGTCCCATTCAAATTCATCTGCAGTATTCTAAGTACATGTCCCATTCAGTGTTCCCCGAGTCCATCTGCCGTCCCATGCAAGCTAACTGCTAATTTCCCTGCGAGAGTGTAGGCTTGACTGTCCTCCCAGCTGGTTTCCATGCAAGAGTAGGTTCCAGCCTGCAGATGATGCAGTCCGGAGTTCTTTCCCTCTATGTGGTCATCACCGCATAGACTTCTGGGCATATGCATGGCAGAGATGCCTTTCCCCTATCCAGATTGCTGACACAGAAGTCTGGAGTTTTTTGAGTTCCAAAACCTCCAAGCACACATGCGCAAAATTCCAGGACTCACAATTTAGTTTTGTTTTACTTTGTTTTGTTTTTTTTTTTCTTCTTCTTTCTACAGCTGGAGGGGGAGGGCTGCAGTCCTATAGCACGAGCCGCCCCTGAAGGTGATTAATTCTGAGAAGCACCTCAAAATCATTAAACTACCTGCTTTTAACTAGAGATTAACACATAAAACAGGATTTAAGTAATAGGTGTTCCTCTGTCTGCCAAATAATGGTAGGAATACAAACTACAATTCTAATTTGTTATCTGTGATGATCAAAGTCTGCCAGGGTCTGCAGTTAACCAAAACTTTCTGAGTGAGAGAGGAATTTTTATATGGGCTTCTTCTATTAAGTCACATGTATCCTGTTATTACCTTAAACTGCAGAAAAAAACACTTGGTCCTGAGAAACTCATCTTTGCATACTAATTGTTCTTAGGTTTTATGTTTATTTGTGTTTCATCCAGCTCTGTAGTTTTTTTTAATTGTTTTGAGGTAAAAAAAAACACATTAAATTAATTCAAAGATGGTTAGATTTTGAAAATGACAGTGCCTTTACAATGTAGTAATTGATGTATTAAACGGATGATAAACAATAACGGGACATTGCTATTCAAAAATGTGCACACTGATTGGGCAGACCATCCAGCGAGCCTATAAAGTACCATTGAGTTGCCAGACTTTTTTCTATTGATATATGCTATGGAAATAACAGTAAATAAAAAACTAAACATCTAGGAATGTAAACGTGGTATCACTAGACAAGAGAACAATGTAGAAAAATAATGTTCTAAAACCATCAGTAGCTTAAAAACTTTATTCACGCTTATAAACGCAAGAAAAAACTTTTGCAGAGAAACTGTTTCATCAAGCATACATTTCTTAGCTAAAAATGACTCTATATAGAATTCTATTCAGACAATTAAGGCAATTAACCAATTATTCAATTAAATCATTTCTAAAAAAAATAAAAAATATATAAAAAATCTAAAGAACATATTATATATAAAATGTATGAAATTATATATATATATATATATATATATATATATATATATATATATATATATATACACACACATATACATAAACTCTTTTTTACCATGCCTTTACTTTAATGAATTATCACTTGTGACATAGGCAATTTTACATTTATACAAAAGTAATCAAACTGTATTAAATTAATATTAATAAACATTCTACTTCACATATATTGATATATATCATACAACCTATAGCAACATTGCATAACTTATTCAAATCCTGCCCCTCCTTTTTTAAACAAGAAACATCTTTATTAAACCATCGCTTACAACATAAGCAATCATACATTTATATAAATTAAAACAAACCACACTAACACAATCCTAGTTGCAAGCATTTTACATCAAACCATACTGACACACTCCCATTTGCAGACATTATACATCACTTATAATCTACACAATCATTTTCAAGTCAAACAATACATAGCTGATTTAAGTCCCTCCTTCTTTTAAACCTCATTCCTCCCCTGTATGTATTATTCCCACAATTCCAATTTTTCCTATGTATTTTGCTCCTACCCTTTTCTAAAGATCTCAGTTCCAGTTGATTTATCTCTGTCACTATATTCACTTCTTCTGATGGGATGGCAGACTTTAAGGATTCCTTGCGAGATGTTCTGTCAGAGATGCTGGGCGGGCAGATTGGTGTGAAGAGGGAGAGGATTTGTTTGAGCTGTGATACAGAATCAGAATTCCCTTGACATGGTAAGGCCATGCTGTGTCTAATTATGGTGGATAGACACAAACTCTTAAACAGACTCACATCTAATTTTATTATGCAATTCTTTTAACACTGGCTTTAGACTAAAGGCATCATTTAACCCAGATGGGTACTGTGCCTTAAAGTGGAGGATCCATCTATTTTCTTGTATTTCAGTAATGTTTTTATCTCTGCTCCCTTAAGCAACTCCAAAGTTTTATATAAAATAAGGAATTTAAAAGTATGTATATTGTCTGTATCACAAATATGCTTATAGAGGGCATTTATTTGTATACCTCTTAACTTCTGATACATGGCTACATATTCTATCTTTAAATCTTTGGTTCATTTTCTTATATAAACCACATTGCACTGACAACATTTAGGCATATATACTAAATTTTTAGTTTCACAGTTGCCATGTGCTTGTAAACTGAAGACCTTATGTTGTTGCGTCTTTCGGCTTTTCACAGTTAGGGGTCGCCACAGCAGAACTCCGGTCCGCTAATGATTGGCAGTAGATTTTTACGTGCCGAGTTGACAGCCCTGATGCACAACCTGCAACAAAGGTATGCCCATTCACGCATGTCTCCAGACAGAAGACGCTCTATCTGATAATCGAACGGGACAACGTCTTACTGTGATGCGACCTTATAAATTAGATTATTTCATGATTCATCCTTGTTGAAATAATTTTTTCACCTCTAGACAAACATTTTTACTTATATTATTGATTTCAGCTCTGCTTACAAACAATCACAAATTCAACAAAGTTAACATACAGTTAAGATACGTTTGCTTGTCTAATACATCCACTTCACTTCCCTTATCAGCCTGTTTTATAACTATTTTATCATTCTCACATAGCTTTTGTATTGCCGAATGTTCATTCTTTTGCAAATTAGAGAACCTCTTGTTTTTTTAAAGTAAACAGATTATACAATTCACTTTCAACTACTATCTCAAAAGCAAACACTAAGTTATTAGCAGCTGGTAAATAGGTACTGCTTCTGTGATTTGAAACATTAGCAAAAAAAAAAAATGTATCTGCTTTTACTGTATTTGAGTTTCTTCCTACTTTATTTTGCTTTTGCGTCATCTTAAAAGTACTCAGTTGTATTTATTACTGCTTGGTGTAACTCATTCTAAGCCTTTTAGTTTAAGCACTTGGGCTTCAGACCAGTTGTTTTACATTAAGAAGGTTTGTGGTCTGCACTGTAGTGGCAGAACAGGTAGCTTACATCCTTCTAAGTTGGGAACTGCTGATTGAGGGCTCAGTGTCTGTTATTCTAAAAGTGTATTAATTCGCACTTGGGCTTCAGGCCAGTTATTGTACATTAAGAGTGTTCGTGGTCTGCACTCTTGTGGGAGGAGAGGCTGGACTCTGCCCTTCTGAGCTGGGAATTTCTGGTTAAAGGCTTATAGTGCCTGCATATTTGAACTGCTTCTTACTGAAATTGGTACACCTTGTTTGCTGTAGCATAGACTAGATCCAGGCCTGCTGAATCTAGCTTTGTTTGTATAACTTGAGCACTAATCCAGGCATTCTTTAAATTATTCAGTTGTATTTATTACTGTTTGGTAGTAACTGGATTAAAGTGTAGCTATCATTCTAAGTCTTTTGGATTAAGGACTTGGGCTTCAGTCCAGTTGTTTTACATTAGGAAGGTTTGTGTCCTACACTGTGGTGGCAGGACAGGTAGCTTACATCCTTCTATGTTGGGAACTGCTGATTGAGGGCTCAGTGTCTGTTATTCTAAAAGTGTATTAGTTCTGGTTTAAGCACTTGGGCTTCAGGCCAGTTATTTTACATTAAGAGGGTTCGTGGTCTGCACTCTTGTGGGAGGAGAGGCTGGACTCTGCCCTTCTGAGCTGGGGATTTCTAGTTAAAGGCTTATAGTGCCTGCATATTTGAACTGTTTCTTACTAAATTGGTACACCTTGTTTGCAGTAGCATAGACTAGATCCAGGCCTGCTGAATCTAGCTTTGTTTATATGCTTGTTGTTTGTTATTTCCCTGAAACACTAATTCCACCTAAAACACGGCTTTTCAGCACTTCTGTGGATCCCTAGTGATATATGCATTGCTTACTGTACTTATTTCCTTGTTTCACTTGAAAGAAAGTTACTGTTTGTTGTTTTTGCATTTAAGTTACCTGGCACTTGCTCATTAAAGCAATTATATAAGTCAGCACTAAAAAATTAAAAGCACTACACCCTCACAAACTCCCCTTGAGTACCTTGTTCCCCATTGGCCCTTTTTTCAATTATAAAGGCATTCCCAATACTATTCTAGCATGTCCAAAGGTCAGTTGTCAATCTCCTCTCTGGTCCAGCTGGTGAATCTGGGAATCTTGAGGCAATGTTACAACTGCCTCATGTACACAGACAACCCTCCCCTCCTCCCAACACATTCCAACACATGTGAGAGATGCAACCATATAGCCAAACTGGAGGCTAAGCTCTCTCAACTCAGTGCTGGTGTAACCAGTCAGGAGGAGAAGGAAACCACACTCACTACAATTCCAGTCTCACATAGACCTACCACGATAGCAAACCAAACACATAAACACACAAAAACATACTCGGAGGCTCTAAATAAAAATCTGCCTAAGCAGCAGAGACCTCCAAAGCAGACACCCAAGCAACCGCTACCCCAAAACAAAACACGTGCAACACATAGCTCACAAAGCCAGTTTGCCGAACAGTCACAGCCCTTAAGGCTAAACAACACACCTGATACACTTGTAATAGGTGACTCTATCGTCAGGCACACTGACGTCCCGCTCACCAGGTTGAACAAGGAGAAAGTCACGGTGAGCTGCCTGTCGGGTGCTAGGATCCACCACATAACACAAGCACTCAAGTCACTCCAAGGCAAGTACAAATATGACTCAATCACTGTCCATGCTGGTGTGAATGACCTGAGACGTACCTCCCTGGACTACATGAAAAGAGACATAGAGGAGCTCTCTGAGCATGTAGCCCAGGCCGGTATGACCCTGACCTTGAGTAGCATCTTACCTTCACCAAGAATGATGCCACAATATGAAGACAAGATGATCAATTTCAACAATTGGCTTAAGTATTGGTGTCATTCAAAGGGGATCCAATGCCTGTCAGCCTGGGATGACATGCTCGACAAGCCACGATGCTTCGCTAGGGACAGCTTGCACCTGTCACCCCTGGGCTTTCAGATATTGGCAAAGACTCTTGCTACCCCCATAGTGCCTTTATTAGGCAAGGCTCAAAAGACAAACCCACCTCCATAGGTATCACAAGGGATAAGAAACTAAGAGTAATGCTACTCAATGTCAGAAGTCTAAACCTCAAGATGCATGCACTCAAAACTCTCCTTAGCATGGAGAACATCGATATCTGTGCAGTAACAGAAACCTGGTTCAAGGCTCCCGAGAGCACCCCAGCACTACCAGGTTATATTTCATACCATGCTTTTCGGCCCCAAAACTTGGACCGAACCACAAAAGGAGGGAGAGTATCAATATTCGTCAAAGATACCCACACCTCCAGGTTAGTGGCACAGCACAAGCATCAGAGACTATCCATGTGCAACTAACAGTGGGTAAAACTGCCTTCCAGTTTATAGCCTGCTACAGACCACCCTTCCAAACTCAAGAACCCCAATCAGCCTTCCTGAGAACCCTGGAAAATATGAAGGTCTCTCCAAACACCATTATATTGGGCGACTTCAACTACCCAAACATAGACTGGGAGCATTACTCTAGCTCCAACACTCTAGCCCAAAGGTTCCTAGAATTTATAAACTCAAATGCTATGGAACAACTTGTTACCACTCGCACAAGAGGGGAAAACATACTGGACCTGATCATCACCAACATGGGGACTCTATGCTCCAGACCAGAAGTGTATCCTTCACTGGTGAGATCAGACCATAAACTAATCTCACTGGATATTCACATCCCGACATCACCCCCAGCCCAGAAAACCACAGTGAAAACCTTCTCTAAAGCAAATTTCACACTCCTCAAAACCGAGGTGGAATCCTTCAAAGCCCCCAGGCCTGTGGAAAATAAGGCCCAGACCACAGAATCCTTTATAAATGCATTCTATGAACACCTTCAGGAATGCATGGATCATGCAATCCCAAATAAAACCAAGACCCAATCCTCCAAAGGCAGACGTCCTGTCTGGTGGACCCCAGCCATAAACAAACTATACAATAGAAGGAAGAAGCTACTACATGACAGAGCAAAATCCCAAAAAGGGAAGGCATCTCTGATCAGTATTAGCAAAAAACTACGGGCACTCATAAAATCGTCTAAGGCCAGCTTCGAGAGAAAAATTGCACAGGACACTAAGGATAATCACAAGGCTTTCTTTAGTTATGTTAAAAACCTGGGTGGGAATTCCCAGATATGCTCAGAATTAGTCCAAAATGACAAAAAATACACCGAACCCACAGACATTGCCAACATCCTGGCTGACAGGTTCAGCTCAACCCCCCCCCCCTACCAAAAGGGCAAATATCTATCCCAGCAGAGTGCTGTCCCCCTGACATCTCAGATGCTCAGGTTAGAGCCGACCTCTCCAAAGCAAAAAACACAGCATCAATGGGACCAGACGGTGTCCCAGGCTGCGTCCTACATGAACCCCAAAAATAGCTAAACCCAAACATAAAACTACTGTTCAAGTCTCAGCCTTACTACAGGATATGTACCCAAAGAGTGGCATACAGCAACAGTGGTCCCTCTCCACAAAGGTGGTGCCTCAACGGATCCTGAAAACTATCGTCCCATAAGCCTGACTAGCTTGGTCTGCAAAGCTATGGAAAGGATCATCATGGACCTCATAAATAAAGATATTGGGGACCTACAGACACTGGATCCTACCCAATTCGGATTTGTTAAGGGCAGATCCTGCCTCTTAAACCTGGTTGATTTCTTTGAAACAGTCACCAAGGCCATTGATGAGGGGAAGGTGGTCCACACAGCCTACCTGGACCTCGCAAAAGCCTTCGATACAATACCCCACTCGGGCATTATAGATAAGCTCACCAGCTTAAATATAAACCCCTATGTCACTAGATGGGTTGCAAACTGGCTCAAGGACAGAGCCCACATGGTTAGAATTGCTGGAGCCATGTCAGACTCCAAACCAGTTACAAGTGGCATCCCACAAGGCTCCGTCCTGGGACCTCTCTTGTTCGGTATATATTTCTCGGAGGTACAGGCCAACACGGAAGGACTGTGGCTGACCAAGTTCACAGATGACTGCAAACTGGGCACCATAATCGACTCTCCAGCCGACACAAGCATCCTCCAAAAGGGACTCGTAGAAACAAACAACTGGTGCCAGAGCCATGGCCTCAAGCTAAACGCCAAAAAGTGTATAGTCATCCTCTTTGGCAAAAACAAAGTGCCCACAAATTACCACATAGGTGGTAATCCATTAAGTACAGAAGAAGTAATTAGGGACCTGGGGACCCAAGTTGATAGCAATCTCTCATTTGACAACCATGTGGCCAAAGTGTTTAGAAAAACATTTTATATAGCCCACCTAATCATGAAGGGATTCACATCTAGATCAGGGGAGGTCATCGTGCCTCTTTACTCATCCCTATCAGGCCCATAATTGAGTACAATGCCCCTTTTGGGATGTACCTTACCAGACACCTGCAGCAACTGGAAAGACCCCAAAGGTACCTCACCAAGAGGATCAATGGGCTCAAACAGATGCCATATGCTGCCCGGTTAAAGAAACTCCAGCTCTACTCAGTGGCATACTGCCTGCTCAGAGGCGATCTGTGCCTGACGTATAAAGCCATGTCCAAACCGGAATTAATGGACATGCTGCACCTCAGAAAATCCAAATCCCATTGAGCTACGTGCTCGAGAGACTTGAACCTCAGCACTGAAATAAATAGGACATGCTGGTGGGACAGATTCATAACCCAGAGGCTCCCTTCACTCTGGAATAAAATCCCAGTCTAGGATAGGCAGAGTCCCTCATTGACTCTCTTCAAGAAGAATCTTGATGAGTGGATGGGAGATTGTAGGTTTTCCCCGGGTATCACTTCTGTGTCACTGTTAGACAGAGGCACAGTATACTAACCTCGAAAAAGGGCATAGCAAAATTAATTTAAAATGGGTGGCGAATGCCAAACACACTCTGGCTAGGCTTATAAATGCCCTAGGGCAGATAGCCTAGTATGAACCTATGAACCTATGAACCTATATTCATGCCCCTGTCTGAACACCACTTTCAAATTAAGTTTTCTAATAAATAAATTGAACTCTGTTAAAACCTTTAATATATCTATAATATTCCCTGGTATAAAGGTTAATCCTTTATTAAGTACTTTGTATTCATGTTTGTTTAGCTGGTAATCTGACAGGTTAAAAACAATATTTTCAAAATTTACAGTTTGTGTTAACCAATCATTTATCATACCTCTAGTGCACTGCTCTTTTTTCATGCACTCTGGCTGAAAGTCCTTTTTCATTTGGGTCGTAAAGGAAAAGATTCTTGCAGAAAAACATGTGGTTCCTGTCGAAAAAGTAGAAAATCCAAGGGATCCAAATGCATTTATAATGCTGCATCCACTACAGTGCAGTTTTCATTACATATTTCACAATCAGATTTTCCTTTTGTATGATGTTTATCCAAAGATTTGGAAGCAGTTTTAAACAGTTAACTCAGCCGAATTAGGCAAAGAAGAACTAGTATTCACCATTGATTGTACATTTGTAGTTTCACTAATACTTGCAGCTCCCTCATTTATTCTTTTTGAAAGTCACAGAAGTTTTGGAGAAGTTTTCTTTTTTTCATTTCAATCAATGTTTGTTCAAACATTGTAACAGCATCCAGTGTATCAAAAAATAAATTTGAATTAGCATTATTTTCAATGGCACACAGATGTTCCTCATACAAATGTACAACCACGACTTTTAACTTGTTTTCAGCTGGTTCAAACCATGTATTTAAAAGTCTCATATATTGGAAAGAACATGTCAAATTTACCTGCTGCCATTGCTTTAGTAACCTCAGGGTACAAATTATAATAGGTGGGCATTTTTAATATACAAAGTCCCTGTGGAACTATTTTCTTCTGTAAACATGCCTTAAAACTAAGACGTTGCCACTGCAGTTTTTTTTTTGGTTACTATCAAAATATCTACTCTTCATAACATCTAAACTCAAAACATCAAGACCATAACATCTAAACTTCAAAACATCTAAAACTCATAGCATCAAATCTCAAAACATTGAAAACTACAAAGCAACTATAAATAACATCCCACAGAGTTTTTACTATGGTTATGCAGAGGAGCAAGCCCCCCTGTACCCCACATGTGGGGGACTCCGCCCCCATCCCTGTAAATTAAATATACCAACACCAAGGTCGCACTACAGTGGGGGGGGGAGTTAATTTCCTAACCCTACTGTAGTGCAACCTTGGAATTGGTATATTTAATTTACGGGGTGTGTGGGGGTGGAGCCCCCCACTTGGGGGGTGCAAGGGGGCTTGCCCCCCCCCCGCATAAACATAGCAAACAGTATGTGGGATGTTATTTATAGTTGCTTTGTAGTTTTTAATGTTTTGAGATTTAATGTTATGAGTTTTAGATGTTTTGAAGTTTAGATGTTATAGTCTTGATGTTTTGAGTTTAGATGTTAGGAAGAGTAGATGTTTTGATATGCAACCATTTTATTGAGTAGTATATTTTAAATTTGAAGAATCATAACTTCCTTGTACTGCTGTATAGTGGCCTTGTTATTAGATTCAATTAGAATATCATCATTGGTTGTGTCTAAGCTCATCATCAATGGATGTCTTTCAATTTCTATGATCTCTTGGATATGCTTAATCGTTTTTTGTAGCACATTGCTGGTAGATGGTAGACTCATGCTGTCCCAGGTATGCAATTTCAGAAACAATAGTAAATAAATAACTAAACACCTAGGGATGCAATAATTGATGTATTAACAGATGGATGTTATACAATGACGAGTGATTGCACAGACCATCCAGCAAGCCTATAAAGTACCACAGAGTGGCAGACTTTTTTTCTGTTGATATGTGCTATGGTGGCATACCTCTTAACTGTCCAGTCTTTTGCCTCATATTTTTGATCTATTCCTCATAACATTTGTGTTTTTGTGACAAATCATTTGCAAACGAAAGACGCTTAAAACAAATGGTTTAATAAATCAGTTTTTATGTTGCCTTTGTCGGGATTTTTACTTTTGGACAGCACATTCTGAGAGGATTAATAGAGTTGCCTTACAGCCACGGAGGAGACTACCATATCGGACTTGTTGTTGTTTTTTCTTAGTTTGTTTATTGCTGTTCGTTTTTATACAGTATGTTTAGTAGAGATAATCTTGAAGATGTAATAAAGAAAAGAGAAGAAAGAAAAAATTAAAAATACTCGCCAGTTTGTCAAAGGAGAAGAATATAAACAAGTTCATATGAGATTCATTAACATTTTAAGGAAAAGCTTTTTCAACTTTGTCTAGGGGAGAGTTAGTGGGTATAGATGGGACAGTGGGGAGTAGGTGGCAGTGAATTGGTAAGTAACGTGTGATAATAAATATAGTGCATCTGTGGGAGTTTTTTTAAGAGGTTGGATAGTGGGTAGAGGAAAGGTGTTAAAATATGTCAGCCAGGTGCTAGGCAGTTGCATGTCCAGGAGTTGTTTAGGTTGGAAATAAGCTGTATTTTGAAGATGGTTTTGTTAGGTTGCAGCCTGATTTGTAGTGGTAGTGAGTTCCAAGTCTTGGCAATGTTGCTAGAATACAGGGAGTCACCAGAGCTGTAATGACTTTTGGAGATTGCAATTAATGCCTTGTTAGTGGATGTAGGTTCTCAGTTATTGAAGTAGAGGGTGATCAGGTTTAGTAAGGCTGGAATTTTGTCAGGTTAATACAGTATTTGGTGAGCTAAAGCTAAAAGAAGTTGAGCTAAGGTGTTAGGGAGTTCTAGCCAGGAAAGTTGTTTTAGGGCTTGATAGTAGTGGGTGCGGTAGGAGGAGTTTGTAGCGAATTTTGCTATTTTGTTGTAGCATACTGAGAGCTTATTTACATCACTTTTGTCTAGATTAATTAGAACAGGAGAAGCATGCAGTAAGGTAGAGAGAAGATGGGTACAAGCTACAGTAGCTTTACTGTTGCTGGTTAGGAAGTTTTTACATCTGTAAAGAGTACCTAGTTTTTGTTGACTTTGGTTATTTTATGAGCTATGTGTTTGTCAAATTACATATTATTGTCAATAATGATCCCTAGTAATTTGATTTGTGTGACAGGAGAGATAGAGGTAAGCATCTGATTCAGAAATAGAGAATGGGGGAGGTGGTACTGATGGTTTGGAAGGATTGAAGAGCATAAATTGGGTCTGTTTAGGATTTAATATTAATTGGTAGTTTGCTAGCCAGGTTTTGATGGATGTAAAGGCTTGTTGGGTCTTGATGTGAAGTTGTTGGAGGGTAAGGGCAGAGCAGATTAAGGTGGAGTCATCAACGTATTGAACCAGGTTTGCTAGAGGGGTGGCTTTGTGAAGATTATTTGTAAATACAGTGAAAAGTAGGGGTCCTAGGATTGATCCTTGGGGTACTCTTAGTTTTACAGGAAGTAGGGGGGAAAGGGAGTTTTTCCACTGAAGAGCTTGATGGCATTGGGAAAGATAGTCTTGAAACCATAATAGTGTGGTGGTGGGTCTATATCATTTGTTCGAAGTTTTATAGCTTCGAACATTAAAATAGGGGGCAAGCCTCCCTGCACCGTCCCCACACCCCACGCTCTTTAAATATACCGACTCTGAGATCGCACTATAGTGTGGTAAATGGAAGATTTCCCTTACTGTGCTGTAGTGCAGTCTCAGAGTTGGTATATTTAAAGAGCGGGGTGTGTGAGGGATAAGCCCCCCACATGGGGCATGCAGGAGGGCTTGATGCCCTGCCAACACTAGTCAGGTAAGTTCCGTTTTTTTCTTATTATATGGTCGATGTTTAAAACTTCGAACATTTAAATTCGATTATTTGACTTTTGACGTTTTCAAACTTTGAACATATAATATAGACTCTGTGGGGGTAGTTAGTTTTAATTCTGAGAGTAGTGTTAGAAGCCTTCTATGGGAGACTGCATCAAACACCTTTGATAAGTCAAGGAAAACTGCAGACACTAGTTGGCCATTGTTGTGTTGCATATTTACCAGGTTACTAAAATGGATGAGTGCACTGGCAGTGCTATGGTTGGGATGGAATCTGCGTTGAGTTTCAGCAAGAAGATTGTTGGAGAGAGATGTGTTAGGATCTGGGTGTGGTTACATTTTGCAGTATTTTAGCCAGTGGGGAAAGTTTAGCTATAGGGTGGTAGTTCATTAGGTCAGTGGAGGTGCCCCCTTTGTGTACTGGTATAATGCAGGAGATTTTCCAGAGAAGTGGCACCTTTTGTTCTGAGATTGATCTGTTAATGATTATAGAGATTGGGTTAGAAATGGCATTTGCAGCTATCTGTAGGAATTTGACAGGTAGTTTGTCTACTGCTAGAGTAGTGGGTTTAAGTTTGGTTAGATGTCTATAGATGGTGTAAGTCAGTGCAGCTTGAAGGGTGAAGGAGTTGTTATTTGATGGGTTATATAGTATAGTGTGGATTGAGGAGGATGGGTCTGTTGACAGCTTTAGTATAGAGCTGGTAAAGAACTTGTTGAATTGAGTGGCTGTGTTTATAGAGGTGATGTCTATGTTTGGATGAGGAGTTGGTGATTTACCTGATTGGAGAATACTGTTTATAGTAGCCCAGAAGTTTTTTGGGTTGACATTTTGCTTAGTTTGAATTTCACTATAGTATTTTTGTTTGTCTAGTCTGACTTTTTTACAGTGTTTCTCACTTCTAAGAATGTTTGCCTATTAGGAGTAGTTTTGTTTTTGCACCAAGTGTCCCATGTTTTGTCCCTTTGTATCATATATTGCCTAGAGCTCTTGGTAAGCCATGGGGCATTGATGGTTTTAGTGTGGATCTGTCATGGTGTAGCAAGTTGGTTGAGAAAGCCAAAGAAGATAGTGTTAAAATACTCAACTGCTTAATCTAAAGGAAATGTTAAAAGACGGTACCAGTTAGAGCGTTTAAGAACTGTATTAAGGTCATCAGCCCTGAAGGTTTTAGTGTATTTAATGTGTTTAAGAGAACTAGTTTTAGTGAGTTTAGTTTGGTCTATGATGAAGAAGGTTGGGAGGTAGTCACTTAAAGTGTCGAGTAGCGTACCGAAAATATGGGAGGAAGATGGACTATTGGTAAGAATCCAGTCTAGTATTGATTCTTTTTTTGAGATTTTGTCTACCCTTGTAGAAGTTTGTATAAGCTGTGAGAAGCCATAAAGGTTAAAATGATTTGAGGGGTGGGATGATTTAAGTGAGGTCCAATCAATATTGAAGTTGTCTAATATAATGGTTTCATGGGGGAGGGTTTCTGATGTCCAGTGGAGAAGAGATTCTAGAGTTTTCTTGTTATCTCCTGGAGAGATATATGAGCCGAAGATATTTAGCTGTTTTTGTGTATTTAGTCTTACCTTAGCAACTAGGATCTCTGCATTATTAAATGCAGGGATTTCAATGTTACATAGTTCAACATTGATGTTGTTCTGATATAGGAGAGCGACTCCGCCTCCTCTTTTCGTAGTATGCTATAACCAGGGGAACTAAGTATTTCTTCATTTTTAATGTGTGGTTTAAGCTGTGTTTCAGTGAGGAAGATGGTGTCAGGGAAGTATAATGCTATGGATGCATGGAGCTCAGTGGTTTTGTTAAGTATGCTTCTTATGTTATAATTCATTATTAAAATATTGGATGTTTTCTCAAGTAGGCTAGTATTGGTTCTGTGCTGATTTTGGTGATGTGTTGGACTTGTTATTGGACCTGGGTTGGGGTTGATATCACCACTGCAAAGCAGGTGAGAGGCAATGTCTATTATGGTTTGTAGGTATTTGGAGAAGGCTAAGTCACATTTTATAGATATGCTAGATTTGTGTTGATAATGGAGGAGTTTGTAGGGGTGTAGATCACAGGTGATGTGGTTAAAGAGTGAGGGTGAAATGAGTAAGGGGTAGTTATTGAATGTTGGAAGTGAAGCTGAGGTAGGGTGGCTTATGCTGGGGATTGTAATGTTGTTGAGGTAGGGTGAGGTTAGATGGGCTGTGATGATGAGTGATAGTGTTAGAATTACTTAATGGGAGTACATGCTTGGTTTGTTAGAAGTAGTAGGAGTGTGCAGAGATAACCCTGTGGAATATGTAGGGGTCCTGATAGTATATTGATAGGATGGACTGCAGCAACTTTGTGAGTGGGGAGGTACTATGTGTAGAGTGTGTAATATGAGAGCAAAGGAGGGGAAGGGGGTGGTGGTGATTGTTTGTGTGATTGGCTGAGGGATGGGGAGTTGGGTGTGGTAAGGTTAGACCAAACAACCAGGTACTGGAAAACTAGCAAGATGAAAATAAAACAGGAGAGCTGCACTCAAATTCCAAAGTTCCAAAATACCACAACTCAGTACCAAAACGTATAAAATTTATTGTAAGCGCTTTCGTCCACATACAATTAAATGAACTTCTTCAGGCAAGCTACATTAATTAACAACGGTACTTAAATACTCCACATGTAACTACGACATCAGATACACCTCCCATTCTAATGCAGACTGTTCTTAAAGTAGTAAGTCACGTGAAATACATAGAACAAACCTCTTCCATGTCCTCCATATGAAAAATATAAGTGGGACTCAAAATATTACAAAACTATTTAAAAATATTTACCAATATATGGTACTTAATTCATCTTAGTAAAGACTTCACTTTTAAAATACATCTGTTCAACTATTAAATAGTGAAAAAAGTGTTCTGGATATTCTATCACGAGTGTTTTCACTATTTAATAGCTGAACAGGTGGACACTAATACCAGGGTGGGTCCATGGTCACTAAAGCTGGAGGCGAGAGAGCTACTCTGGCAATTAAGCTTAATGCCAATTCCTTCACTGGGCTCAACGATTATTGTTCCTTAAATGTATTTTAATGTAGTTGTTTGAAGAAATTCATTTAATTGTATGTCGACGAAAGCACTCACTATAAATTTTATACATTTTGGTACTGAGTTGTGGTATTTTGGAACTTTGAAATTTGAGTGCAGCTCTCCTGTTTGTATAAAGGAAATGAGCTAGGGGTGGGTAGGAGAACAGAAAGAGCCTGAGTGAAACAAGGGGAAATGGAGCGGGTAGAGTCCTACCTGGGAGGTAAGAGCTGAAAAAAGTATCAGGAGTCTGAGTAAGAAATGAAGGTAAGCAGGGTTCATAGGTTCATACTAGGCTATCTGCCCTAGGGCATGTTGTCTCTTAATCGCATGGGAGTATGTCAGTTACTGCATTTCCACTATTTATTCACAAGGAAGGGAAAAAAATACTGTTGTGAAGGGACTTGGCTGACTTTACAGTACACAGAAATATTGGAGAATTTAAATAACTGTAGAGCACTGTCTTGCTTACAGGATGAGCAGCCTATCTAGGCTAAGATTCAGTTGTTTGGTGGTGTCCTGCTGCCACCTATTGGCAGTTAGTAGCAATGGCAGGGAATGGAAGAAGAGGAAAAAGACCTTGCAAGTGAGCACTCTATGCCAATAAAAGAAAATTATGTAAAAGCACTAACAACTAGATGCAGTAATTAGTTAACAGGGAATACACCTACATAAGAAGATTGCAGAGAGTAAAAATCTCAGTAGTGAGTTATTTTGCCTTCAGTTGTTTGCAAGATAATTTTCAGAAATACTTCACTTGGGAGGGAGGGGAGGCAGCCACGAGTGAAGTAAGAGCTAGAGCTGAATGAAACAGGAGACAAAAAGAGATGTAACAAAGTCTTTTTGTGGGTAAGCAACAGTAAAAAATGTATATGAGCAAACTATTGGCTTGAGGGAAGCTGTGGGTGCATGTTTGTGGAGAATGTGGGAGGTAGTGATATACTATACTATTATGAGGTAAGGTACATACCAGGTAAGTGAGCACAACATTAATTCTCACTTGCGACTCACTAATAACATTCCTGGGCTACATCCACTACATTTAGTCCACTACTTTAGGCTGTATGTAGCTGTGTGTTAGCTTTCAACAGTGGGGAAAAAGAGAGAGGATAAATATACCAAATAATAGTAGAGGAATTAATAGTTTAGTACAAGCACAACTTACAGTGTGACAAGAAATATTCAGGCAGTCTATTCATAAAGCACCAGTAGCCACAGTGGGAAATGCTGAATAGTTCACCGAGTTAGCATTGCCCTGGTGAATGCAATATACAATGAAATTACATCATAGTGTTAGCGAACATGGGAGGGTATTCAGGTAATACATGTGTGTCCCAATGATTGACCAGAAATTCTACAAAACAGTTACAATAATCCAGTAAATGCACTCTACATGTCTGTAAATACATTAAGCACAATGCTCACATTCAGAGGCAAAGGTTAAAACAGTGCACAGTAAAACTGCAGCAATAACACAGAAGCAGTACTTACAAACAAAAAAAAAAGTAAACAAATACATAAACCAAAAATTCCAGCATGCATGCACACTTCTAAGGGGACCTGGTGGGAAGAGTCAGTAGACGCAGTAGATCCTGGAATATTTTAAAAATGACACCGCAGTTTAGATGTATCTAATATAGCCTTCCAGGGGAAGGGCATGGTGTGTGTTGGGGTATTCTGTGGGGGGGTTGGTGGTGAAACCTGATATAGAGCCCTACCTAGGAGGTAAGATCTGAAAAAAAAGTATCAGGAGACTGACTAAGTAATGCAGGTAAGTAGCATTGTACTTTAATGGTAGAGATTACGCCAATTTCTGCATTTACACTATTTATTCACAATGAATGGAAAAATAACTGCTGTGAAGGGACTTGGGTGGCTTTACAGTACACAGAAATATTGGAGAATTTAAATAACTGCAGGGCACTATCCTGCTTACAGGATGAGCTGCTTATCTGGGCTAAGATTCAGTTGTTTGGTGGTGTCCTGCTGCCACCTATTGGCAGTTAGTAGCAATGGCAGGGAATGGAAAATAAGGAAAAAGACATTGGAAGTGAGCACTCTATGCCAGTAAAAGAAAATTATGTAAAAGCACTAACAACTAGATGCAGTAATTAGTTAACAGGGGAATACACGTACATAAGAAGATTGCACACAGTAAAAATCCCAGTAGTGAGATCTTTTGCCTTCAGGTGTTTGCAGGATAATTTCCAGAAATCCTTCACTTGAGAGGGAGGGAGAGCAGCCACGAGTGAAGGAGAGCTAGAGATAAGAAGACTGCAAAGAGTAAACATCCCAGTAGTGAGTCCTTTTGCCTTCAGTTGTTTGCAGGATAACTTTCAGAAATAACTTCATTTTGGAGGGGGGGACAAGTGAGTTGAAGAGCTAGGGCAGCATGCATGCATGCACACTTCTCAGGGGACCTGGTGAGGAGAGTCAGTAGCATAAGAGTGAGGAACATGACTATAGAGCTGTCTGCCTACTTCATGTAAAGAAATTCCATATTCCTGGACTATTTTACTTATAATCTGCATTCCAAAACAGCCTGAGGGCTAGACTGTTCAGAAAAGAAAAGAAAAGCTTCATTAATTTTTGGTTATTTCTGCCTCCGATTTGTCACTCATTCAGCTAAAGCTATGTCTGTGTGCTCTATGATGACAACTCTTTCTAATTTTTCTGTGGGGTAGTATTCTGCTGAGGCTTTAGGTCACAGTTCAGTTGTTAGTCTGACACACTTTAACATTCCATGTCAGATATACTTACCTACGTCTAGACCTGTTGACATTACAGCCCTGGGAGATAACATGAGTGTGGATAACGAATAGGTGAGTCAATGGCATCATTCAAAGCTATTTCTTGTATCTTCTGCCAATAATAAAATGGAGAATAATGCTGCAGAAGAGAAAGCATGATGTTGGGTTATTAATGGAGTACCTATGAATATCCATGGAGTGAATTTCTTCTGTGAAATGATAATAAGTAATACCAGGATCTTTGGCATCTTGAAGAAACAGCTACCATGGTATATTTTAGAGATGATACCAAGTGACTGATTTCAATAAAGGTTAAACTAGTGGCAGCAATCAGTAGAGATATCACTGCCACCTAGGCTATGTTAAATGACAGTCTGGATTATTGGAATGACCCTTATTTTCACCACTCGCTATTATTTATTGATACATCATAAAGGGAAAGATTTTTTCTTTGAGTAGATGACCACCTTTAAGTAGACTTTAGGCTGGGGGAATTATAAAGCTTGTTGGTGTTTATGTGAAGACAAGACCACACAGCTGCAAAGTCTCTGCTCTACTCAAAATGGCATCTTACATAACTGAGACTGCACCACGGTGACATGACTTTGGATGGCTTTTTATCATCCTGAAAGTGCAGCCTGTTTAGCTATAAAGAGAATAAATATTTAGGGGTATTTTTAAGGCATCATGTTCAAAATATAAGAGAATGACTCATGATTTATGAAAGTGATTTGAGTGATAGAGCTACACTATATTAAAAATGCTTAATTACAGTATGTGGGTATCATGTTAAAAAAGGTGTATTTTGTCAGGCTTCATTCCATTTATTTTACAATTTTATTAAGATATTTAGATAAAATTATAATGTAATAGTTTTTATCAGCTGAAGGCCTATAAAGATGTGTAGTTTTATTATGTTATTTTCATATAAATTTTGCATGCATATCAACTTGTGGTCGTTATCTCTTGTTTATCGGAAATAGCATACATGGTTGACCTCAGAGAGTAGAAAGGAAGCAAGAGTTTCATCAGTGAGATGGAAGCTCATGGGAAACAGAAAGAAACAGCAGTATGAAAGCTCTGATGGAGGGAGAGATTTATGCAACTTATATGTTCAGGCAAGAGGTGTTTGTGAAAATGAGTAGTGCGTAAGGCACAAAGGCAGTGAATGAGCGGGACTTTAGAAAAGGGAAATCTGTACAGAAATGAGGCAACTACAGTAATAATGTACTGTACAGAATCTTAGCACAACAGACTACTGTTATAGAAATCTGTCAAGGGAAGTGGTTATACAATTTGGGTTGTAAGTGTGTGTATGAATAATATGTGAGGCCTAAACAAGACATACAAAGATAGGGCAGATGGGTACTATCAGACTTAAAATGAACTAAAATACTTAGCGCAGCTTGGAAAGTACTTATAACAAGACTGAGAGCTGTTTGGGGCTGTCATATGAGCAAATCACACAAATTGCAAACGCTCAAAATATCGAACCTACTGGACCTCGAAGTGCTTTTTCTGAGATCGTGGTACAGTGAAGAATGGGATATTTGCCCTTTCCTCACTGTAGTGCGATCTTGGAGTTGGAATATATATTTAGCAGGGGGTGTGGGGGGCACAGCCCTCCCACAATAGGAAGGTTTAAGTCTGGTACATTTGATATTTTGAGCGTTCGCAATTTGTGCGATTCGCTCATATGATATAGCCCCAAGCTGTTCACAGGTCAGCCTACCTCTCAGTTGTCCAGATTTTCACAGAATGACTAGATTTTTGGCTCATATCTTTGGTCTGTTCCCCATAAATGTTGTGGATTTATGAAAAATCACTAGGATGATCTGAATACTGAAGTCACTAAATAATGACAAGCATTTGGTTTCAGACTTCAAATCCTTCAGGAAATGTATGTTAAAATAAACCATGTTACTCTAGCAACTTTCAAAGCTCATAACATTAATATTTAAAATATGTCCATATTTTTGGGCCTTTGTCCCCCCACTTTGTCAGGCTTTGTCCAGATTTCTTGCACTAAGAGGTTGAGAGGTATGCGGGTCAGCTTATGAAAACTGCAAATTAAGAGAATCCTGTGCTTGTTTATTTAGACTAACTGCATGGACTACATAATAATATTCAATCAGATTGCTCTGTAGAGCTCCATATAAATCCAGTAATTAAAATGCAAATGCCATTGTGTACTCATGTCAGCACTTGCAAAACACTGCACTTACACTATTATGACTCTTAATAGGTAGTCTCTAATGCGAATATGCTGAATTTATACCTCATCATCAGAAGAGAATCTTAAAGAGCAAAAACACATTGTCATTGCACTCAATACTATGTTATACAGTTATTTTAAGCTCTGTTAAACTTCCTTAAAATGGATTTCACCAGCAAGTGTCTGGTAAGGATAGCCTGAAGAATGGCAGCATACAGTTATCATACTAAACTACATTGAAGTCATTTCCTTCAAATAATGTTAAACCTATGTAGATAATTAGAAGTTATGTGAACATGTAATAATACACTTTATTCATTTTGTTTCTTTTTTAGTGTAATTAGGTTGGTAATGAACTGTAAAAGGCAAACACAGCGGGATGAGAATCCTCAAATGTAACATGGTTATAAGATAGTGACAAGCACCATTTGGATTGTGGAGACACAGTAATAATATTATTATGTCTCATTTATTATAGCCTATATAGTAAACACAAGAGACAGTGTTAGAGTGGGGCACTATTCCTCATGGCTGGTTGCTATTGCTTGGGGCAGGTTTGTTATAATCACTCTGAGTACACATGTTCTTAATACTGAGCAGCTCATTAATATGATAGATGTCCCTGCTTTAAACTGGATCTGTCTATCTATCTATCTATCTATCTATCTATCTATCTATCTATCTATCTATCTATCTATCTGTCTGTCTATCAGGTGTTTTGACTAGTTTTGAATGGGCTCTGAGCTGACATCTGTTTGGTTGACACCATTTGGTCAACAGAAACAGATGGTAAACATTGTGCATGTGAGTGACAATCCTTGGGTAGTTGAATATTTCCTTTTCCCTGGGATTGTGCAATCTCAAAAAGGGGTGTGGTGCATGCAGCCCCAATATGGGTGGGGGATACAGGGG
Source organism: Protopterus annectens (assembly GCF_019279795.1). Classification (NCBI taxonomy): domain Eukaryota; kingdom Metazoa; phylum Chordata; order Ceratodontiformes; family Protopteridae; genus Protopterus; species Protopterus annectens. The sequence goes on from NC_056751.1 coordinate 3,746,704, forward strand.
GGCTTGCAAAACACTTGTTTTTAGTTTCACCTGCTTTAGGGTTAATCCATGCACAGTAAGTGTCAACATTCCATTTTTGATGTTTCTATATCGATATTTCATTTGTCGATCAAAAGTTGATAGGTATATACTAGGTTAATCACTTCTAGGGTCCTTATAAACTCTGCAACTCATATGTAACCTACAATTTGTTTTATATAGGGGGTAATTTACAGACTGCCTCTGTCCCTTAAAGACATCTGTGCCTGAGTTGTGTTGAATTTCTGATTACCCATCCATTTGTCCAACTTGCGCTTAAATAGGGTTAGGAATGAACTCTGCTTCATATGGATGGGGAGCATGTTCCAGAGTCTCTCCAACATGTCCTGTTTATGTCACAAGCAACATTTAAGTCTTTTAATCTAGTAGTTCTACTGTTGTTTATTTTGCAGATGTGTAGAATGTGCATCAAAATGGGTTTCAGGGAAGCCTTTTATGCTAGGCAACTTTCACCTCAAAGAAGTTTGTAGGATACCAAGTAAACAGACAGGACTTTGAGCTGATCACTGTAGGACATTGTGCCTACTCCCTGTATTTCTTTTAAGGAACCTTTGTGGACATTCCAGCTGCTGCATGTATTTGATTATGTACATACCTAAGGGGGCATTATACTCTATGATGGACCTGATGAGGGCCAAGTACAGTGCTATGATGACTTCTCTGGGCATAAATGCCATGCCCTTGCTTATAAGTTGAGCAACATAGAAGGATTTTCTTACTAACTTGGACACATGCTGTTTGAAGGCTAGGCTACTATCTACATGCGTTTCTAGATCCCGGATTAGAGTATCATCTTTTAGGGGTGTTTTAGTGATGGCATGGTTACCCAGCGTGGCAGACTTCCCAAAAGGTAACTGTAATACATTTTTTGATATTGAGTTTTAATCCATGACTTTGGCATAAAGTGTTTGTCTCTATTAGACCTTCCTGAAGGGTGTTCTCATCTTGAAGGGATTCAATGACTGCTCCCAGTTTGCAATCATCTGTGAACTTGGTTAGCCAGAGACCTTTGACATTGGCTTTGACATCTAAAATTTAGATCCAAAGAGGAGTGGGCCTAGCACAGAGCCCTAGGGAATTCCACTGAAGACAGGCCTCTTTGTGGAAATAGCCTCACCAATTCTAACATCCTGGTTACTATCAGTGAGCCAGCTACCCATCCAGCGTGTTATAAAGGGATTTCTACCTATTTCCTTAACTTTGTTGACAATGCACAAGTGGGGTATTGTATCAAATGCTTTAGCAAGATCTAGGTAGGTAGCATTCGCCACATTCCCCTCATCAACTTGACTTAGTGACATTTTCAAAGAACTCCACAAGATTCAGTAATCATGACCTTCCTTTGACAAAGTAATACTAGTATGGATCCAATGTCTGGAGGTCTCCTATATCCTTGTTGATAATTTGAATGATAATTCTTTCCATGACTTTGCAAATAATACTAGTCAGACTAATAGGTCTATGTTTTTTACAATCTACTTAAGGTCCTCCCATTGCAGTCTTCCATTGTTGTGGTAGAAGTCCTGTTTTAAGACTGTAGTTAAATAGTGACTCCAGGGGCTCTCAATAAATCATATTATAGACTGTCAGGAGGCATTCTGAGATGTTATCAGGGCCCACTGAGTCCATGTTCTTGGCTTTAGCATCAGAACCTGCTCCCAAGTTATAGCTGGAGGGCTTATGTTTGACAGTATTTTTGGGGGGATGGTTGGGAGTAAGTGGGGTGGTAAAGATGGAACTGAATTTGTCTGCTAACACGTTCACTACATTGCCAGGCTCAGTGAATGCAGCAACATTAACTTCAGCACATTGATGTGTGGTGCCGGTGAGGCTTCTTAAATAGCTGAAGAAGGCTTTATGGTTATCTTTCATCTGGGAGGCTATCTTAACCTCAGGGTTGGCTCTGCTGAACCTAATTAGACCAATCCTTTCCTATTTAGTTTGATGACAGAGTTTTTTTTTTTATTTATGGGAATTACCTTGCCTGATTGTTTTTCATATTTTTTTTTCCTTTTGTTGTATATCTTGTTTAATTTTGGATACTACCAGGGCAGTTTGTTTTTAGGGCTAGTCCTGGGCTTACTTCAGATACATACAGCAGTCTCTATGCAGCCATTGACATTGTTGTACAGAGTTTCTGAGACCAATTCAGCTTAGGCTTCTGTTTTCTGGGGGTTTGGAGGCACAATGGATTTTGACAAACCATCACTTAATAAAAGGTAATTTGCCTTGGAATAGTCCTTCACTGTTACTGGGTTTAATGGGATTACAGTTGATTCTGATATTGCCAGTAACAGCTTTATAGCAGGACCTTGCCAGGCAGGATGAGACAGTATGGGGGGGGGGGGGTGCAGCATTCTTCCATACTTGTGAGAATGAGGTCCATTATTTTGGAACCTCCAGTGGGTGTATTCACTGTTTTGTTAAGGTTGTCTGTATTTACTAAGTCCATGAATCTCTGTGCCTGTAGATTTGAGATTGTGTAAGACTTAAAGTCTGTACTGCAGTAATTAAAGTCACCTATGAATGAGGTGTCAGGTTGGATGGTAAGTGTTCTCAGTAGGTCCAAATATGCATTGTAAATTTCTTGGGTCATGGAGGGTGACCAATAGCTGCATAGAATATGGTACATGATTTTGCCTATCATGATCTGCACATGCAGGAATTCCACAGTGTCATTCTGTTTGACCATCCTAGAGGTATGCTTGCTAATGATGTGTATATTGAGACACCTCCACCTTTAGCCCTTGTCTGTGCAGCTATAAGTCTAAAAGTGTGGAAGGCACTGAAATCTTGCACTGTCAGGGTACTCGCTGTTTCTTTAAGCTATGTCTCGGTAACTACTGCTCAGTATGGAGAACATCGATGTCTGTGCTGTGACAGAAACCTGGTTCAAGGCTCCTGAGAGCACCCCAGCACTATCAGGTTTTACCTCATATCATGCGTTCCGGCCCCAAAATCCGGACAATACCAAGAAAGGAGGGGGGTATCCATATTCATCAAGGACACCCACACCTCAAGACTGGTGGCAATGCACGATGCATCGGAGACCATCCAGGTGCAATTAACCATAGGCAAGACTGCTCTGCAAATTGTAGCATGTTACAGGCCACCCTCACAAACTCAGGAACCTCACATGGCCTTCCTGAAAACACTAGAGGGGATAAATGTATCACCAAACATCATCATACTAGGTGACTTCAATTACCCTAATATAGACTGGGAACACTACTCAAGCCCAAACACCCTAGCCCAAAAGTTCCTGGAATTCATAAACTCAAATGCCATGGAACAACTAGTCACCATCCCCACAAGAGGAGATAACATACTTGATCTCATCATCACGAACATGGGAGCACAATGTTCAACACCGAAGTATACCCCTCACTGGTGAGATCAGATCACAAACTAATCTCGCTGGAGATCCTCATCCCACCCCCACCTGAAATAAAAAAGACCACAGTAAAGAACTTCTCAAAAGCCGACTTCACACTTCTAAAGACTAGTGTGGTCTCCTTTAAGGCCCCCGAGCTGGCAGAAAACAGTACTCAAGCCGCTGAATCACTTACAAATGCCTTCTACCAGCACCTGCAGGACTGCATGGATAAGGCAATCCCAAGCAAAACAAAGACTCTTTGTACCAAAGGCAAGCGTCCAGTCTGGTGGACCCCAGCCATAAACAAACTCTACAACAAAAGGAGGAAGCTACTACAAGATAGAGCAAAATCCTTAAAAGGTAAGACACCCTTGATCACTATAAGTAAAAACTAAGAGCTCTCATAAAATCATCCAAAGCAAATTTTGAGAGAAAAATAGCTAAAGACTCAAAAGACAATCATAAGGCCTTCTTTAGCTATGTTAGAAACCTGGGAGGAAACTCCCAGATATGCTCAGAACTAGTTCAAAATGATGTGAGGATTACTGATCCTACAGACATTGCCAACATACTGGCTGACAGGTTCAGTGCAAACTTCTCCCCTCCCCAAAAGGAGAGATATCTATACCAAACGATTGCAGCCCCCCAAACATCTCCAGCGCCCAAGTGAGAACTGCTCTCTCCAAAGCAAAAAACACAGCATCCATGGGACCTGATGGTGTCCCCAGCTGTGTGCTCCACGAACTCAATGAGGAATTAAACCCACAGCTAGGACAGCTGTTTAATCAAAGTCTTAACTCTGGATACGTACCCAGGGAGTGGCGCACTGCAACTGTGGTCCCACTTCACAAAGGCGGTGCCTCCACCGACCCTGGAAATTACTGGCCCATTAGCTTGACAAGCCTTATCTGCAAAGCCATGGAGAGGATCATAATGGACCTCATAAATAAAGACATAGGGAATTTGCAGACTTTGGATCCAACCCAGTTTGGCTTTGTCAAAGGCAGATCATGCCTTTTAAACTTGGTTGACTTTTTGAAACAGTCACCAAAGCCATTGATGAGGAAAGGCAGTCCATACAGCCTACCTCGATCTGGCTAAGGCCTTCGATACAATACCCCACTCGGGTATCATTGAAAAACTCATCAGCTTAAATGTTAACCCATACATCACAAGATGGGTTGCAAACTGGCTGAGTGACAGAACCCACAGGGTCAGAGTTGCTGGCGCCATGTCAGACTCAAAGCCTGTCACAAGTGGTGTCCCACAGGGCTCAGTCCTGGGCCCACTCTTGTTTGGCATCTACTTTTCCAAGTACAAGCAAACACAGGAGGGTTATGGCTGACAAAGTTTGCAGATGACTGCAAACTGGGCGCCATAGTAGAAAACACATCTGACACAGATATCCTTCAGAAGGGTCTCACAGAAACGGATAACTGGTGCCAGAGCCACGGCCTAAAGTTAAATGCCAAAAATGCATAGTCATACCCTTCGGGAAAAACAAGGTTACCCCTAGCTACCAAATAGGTGGCAATCCACTGAGCACAGAAGAAGTTATCAGGGACCTGGGGACCCAGGTTGATAGTAGTCTGTCATTCGACACCCATGTAGCTAAAGTAGTTAGGAAGACCTTCTACATTGCCCACCTTATCATGAAGGGATTCTCATCTAGATCAAGGGAGGTCATAGTCTCCCTTTACTCATCACTCATCAGACCAATGATTGAGTACAATGCCCCATTCGAATGTATCTGACCCGGCACTTGCAGCAGCTGGAGAGGCCACAAAAGTTCCTCACCAAAAGGATAAAGGGTCTCAAAAATCTGTCCTATGCTGCCCGACTGAAAGAACTCCAGCTCTATTCAGTCGCTACCGCTTGCTCAGAGGTGACCTTTGCCTAACATACAAGGCCATGTCAAACCCAGATTTGATGAATATGCTTCACCTCAAAAATCTAGATCCATCAGAGCCACAAGGGCGGAGACTTAAACCTCGACACGGCTATTAATAGGATGTGCTGGAGGGATAGATTCATCACCCAAAGACTCCCTATGCTGTGGAACAAAATCCCGGTACATGTGAGGCAGAGCACCTCGCTGGCCTTGTTCAAGAGAAATCTTGACCAATGGATGGGAGATCGCAGATATACCCCAGGGATTACCTCAGTGTCACTGCTCGACAGAGGCACAGCAAAATAATGGGTATAGTTCCCCATACTAAAGGGGTGGCGTAAGCCACAAAACGATGGGCTAGGCTTGTAAATGCCCTCGGGCAGATAGCCTAGTATGAACCTATGAACCTATGAACCTAAGATGTCTATATTCTCCATTGTGAAGAGGGACTGTAAGGAGTATATATATTTTTTCTTAGGCTTCTGAGCATTAACACCATGAGATTCAGTTGAACTGATTTTGATATATCAGTAGGTTTGTCAATCCAGTATTGCCTAAAAAGGCTCTATGGGCATGAATAATGTTTCAGCCAGTATTCAAAAGCCTAGAGGAGAAAGGTGCAGAACATCTTTGGCAAAGCAATGTGGTCATTAACCATATCCTCCCAAGTTGACAAATATTGGGTTCCCTTAGAATGACACCAGAAAGACAGACAGATGTTAGGCTCAATCATTTTTTTCCTTATGTTGTGGCATCATCTTCAGTGATGTTAATATGCTGCTCAATGCTAGGTTCATACCAACCTGAGACATCTAGTCCAAAAGCTCCATAATCTCTGACTTCATATAGTACAGAGAGGTACATCTCAAGTTATTTACACCTACTTGGACTAGGATGGAATCCTAATGGTACCTGTGACATACTGGCTTGTGTGATTTGGGAGATTCTGGCTCCAGGTAAGCAACTAATAGTTATCTACTCCTTGTTCAGCCTATTTAGTGCGGCATCAGTATCTTACAATGGAGTACTTTGTGACAAGAGTCCTGGGAAGTATGTTTGCATGTCTTAGGGGCTTAGTGTTTGAGGCTCCACTGAGAGTGACAATATGGGTGTTGTTAGGTGTTGTTTTTTCTGAGTGCCTTTGGGCTTGCTGTGGCATAGCTTTGACAACTGTCAGTCTAGGTGATCTTTATTATTTAGCAAGATTGCTTTTAAGTGCCTCAGCATAGTTACTCTATGCCTGTGTGTGTTGTGTACTATGTGAGGTAAGAGTTGTGCATGTTTTGGCAACCTGATGTGCACTTGTATGTGAGAGTTTTGCCTGCAGTATTATTGCATAAGTACACCTCTCTCATTATGTGTCTGCTTCTTTAAGGATTGTTTGCCAATGAATATGAGACAATTGCAATAGTGTCTCAAGATCCCCATGTCTACCAGGCTGGGTATGCAGAAGTTAGAAAATTACATATCCATACTGTCCAGTCCTTTGCCTGGTGAGCTACAAGGGGGTGGTGTATTAGGGTAAGAAGTCTATTAAGGGTGACAATGTGTAGTCAAGCAGGTTTACTCAAGAGCAATACTGGTTTGCTAAGTGGGCAATTAGTATCATGGATCTGTGAAAAAGAATGGGTAGGAGGAGTATATAAATAGCTTACACAACAGACAATAGCAATGAAAGAGTGGGGGGAGGGTTTTTGGAAATCATATTACCATAAGGGGTGGAGGCTAGAGACACAGCCTTATAAAACCATCACAAGAAAAGGATGGGAGGGTTTCCTTTTTATGATGAAAAGCTAGTTACACTGAGTGCCACACCTCTCCAAGTCCTGTATAAAAGACCCTGGGTGAGAATGACTCTGTGTTGAAAATAGCTAAAACATGGAGCAGAGCAGAATAATGCAAAGAATTATCACCACACAGGTCAGTATATGTACAACTTGAATATTTAGGCAGAATTAAAATAATTAAAATAATTTAATTCTCTTTCCGTTTTGATTAAAAGCTACTCACAGTTCCAGACCTCTCAAAGTATTGTATCAAAAGAAATGGGTGGGGACAGTATTGTGTTGGAAATATCAGGCTGAAGAGGCATCCAGTCAAATAAAGGCAATATTGGAGTGCTCTCATAAACTTTAGTTTAATGGTTAGTGGGGGATGGGTCAGACACAGAATGCAACGTCAAACATGTAAATGATAAGCAGAATATAAATGCACTGAAACACAAACTGGAACAGAGACAGTTCTCTTGTTATTGACCTTCTACTACAGTTTAAGCACCAGACTATGCAGAAATTTACTAGTAGCACTGTTTAAGGGAAAAATGCAGTAACAAATGACTAAGCCTCAAATTTGGCAGTAGTAGTAGTACACAGTCCTGCCACAACTGTGAATTAAACTACAAGACTATTCCCAGCAGGGTTTCAAATACAAATGTATAGCTTTTACATATAATTCTGTTTGTGAAAATACAAGTGCAGAATAACATAGAAACACAATCTTTCCACAATTGCTAATTAAGTACAAGACTAAGGTCTCAGAACAAACTAAAACATGCAATTTTTTTTAGCTAACACGTGTTGACCACAAGTAGATTTGAGGGGAGATAAGTGTTATCCCCATTTCTATGGCTACAAAGGTATGTGCATCATTGACCATCTTAGCTATAGGGACCTTCTAGCGAACTACAGGAGGTGTGTTATGGATACTGCATCATTCTTTTAAACCTAAACTAGTTCTGTGGGATTATGCTGCATCATTTGGAGGAGTGTTTCTGGTTCTCAGAAGAGCAATGGAGAGAACCGATACCAAATGGGTGTTTTAAGACATCACCCATTTCACTGGGATCCAGGGAGTTATAGATTAAATCATTGTTGCTAAAAAGGATCAACTCAGTCCAGATAGCCTGTAATGCATTAACAAGAAGGGCTTTCAATCCTTGAGCCAAATGGTCATTAATGTGCAATAGAGGTGTAGTTAGGGTTGAGTGAAGGCGAGTGGCTACATGGGTACAAGGTGTTGAATCTGTGGTTAGCAGATTCTAATGGTGCACAAGTGCAATACTGGTATGATGATACATTTGTGCACATGACTGAAGTGCTGAAGCATTTAATGTGGGGCAATTTAATTGCATCAAGCCACATGTTCACTTTTTTTCGTAAACATTAATCAGGAAGACATTTTTATATTTGTTTTGAGTCACAGGGAGTGCCAATTTGGGCAGCTGCACAGGATGCCCAATAACTTAGCTACAGGTATGATGACATGGGATTTATTGATAGATACCATACATGCAAGGTGAAGGCCATATCTATGCAATGCAGATTGTGCCCAAGGCCCTTACTGATGGCCTCATTATACAATCTACAAACCATTCAGGAAATGGTCTATCAGACAAACTATTGAAAAATACAAAACATGGAACAGGTATTCAGATTACTGAAGAGTTCTTCTGATATCTATGCATCTCAGAAGGGGTAATTCAATATATTACAGGCACAATGCAACACGATATTTGTTATGTGTGCCTACTTCACAACATGGTATCATACAAACAAATGGAGTAGTAGGTGAATGCCACAGCAATCCCTTCCATACCACTCACAACAGTAGCACAAGAGCAAGACTGAGAGCCAATGAAGGAAAGTGCAGCAGCAATACAATAGTCAAGAAAGATGTGGGCACAGAACACTGTAAAACTGGCAAAGAGGAAGCAACAAAGAGCTATGAAGCAGACAACACACAGTACAATGTACTATGTACTAACTACTAAGTAGAGATACAAAGGAGGCTAAGGGGACTTACGGACGAAAAATTCAGGGACACTTTTCTGACCAAAGGGACTCCAGATGTCTTTTGCAAGGCATTCAAGCCAAAACTGACTACAGGCCTGCATCCTCCCCATGTGATGACAACACAGAATTCCTGAACAAACTAAACACTTGCTTCAGCAGACTTGATATGGACAACAACAATGTGCTAAATAAGCTCCCTGTCGAACAGGGTGAGGAGGTGCTATATCTAAAAACATCTGAAGTTCTGAAGACCATGAGGAGAGTAAACCCAAGAAAAGCAGCTGGCCCTGATAATATTATAGGAAGGGTTCTAAGAAACTGTACTACCCAACTGTCCACTGTACTAACAGATATATTGAACACATCTCTGCAACTAGCCATTGTACCCAGTGGCTTCAAATTTACAACAATCATTCCCTTACCCACAAAATCCCAACCAACAATCCTAAATGATTACTGGCCAGTTGCCCTTTACATCAAGAGCAATGAAGTTTTTTGAGCAGTTAACCAAGAAGCATAACTCTTCAAGCCTACCTGCAACACTGGATGCATTGCAGTTTGCTTATAGATCTAACAGCTGCATGGCTAATGCAATAGCTATAGCACTTCGTGAATCTTTGGCCCATCTAGACAACAAGAATTGCTATATCAGAATGCTGTTCATTGATTTTAGCTCTGCCTCTAACACTGTCATCCCTCAGAATCTGATATCAACACCCCCTATGTAACTGGATACTGGACTTTCTCATCAACAGAATCCAAAACGTACATGTGAGAAATAACATTTCATCATCTTACACTGAGCATGGGTGTCCCTCGGTGATGCATCCTGAGTCCTCTGTCGTTCACCTTGTTGACACAAGACTGCATAGTCAAGCATGAATCCAACAAAATCATTATGTTTGTGGATACCACTGTTGTAGGTCTTGTCAGAAATGGTGAGGAAACAACTTACAGGGATGAAGTGGAGCATCTGATAGGGTGGTGCGACAGCAACAATTTGGCCTTAAATATAAGCAAGACCAAAAAATTAATAGTGGACTTTAGGAAGACACAAGAGATACATCAACCTCTGGAAATTAAGGGGGTGGCAGTGGAAAGAGTGAAAAACACCAAGTTCCTGGGCGTGCACATCTCAGATGACCTATCCTAGTTGACTCATATTAGCCACACAGTGAAAAAGGCACAACAATGTCTGCACTTCCTACAGAAACTGAGAAAGGCAAACATGTCTCAGTCCTTCCTCAAAGCCTTTGACAGGGGGACCATCCAGAGCATCCTCTCAAATAACATCATAGTTTGGTATGGTAACTGCAAAGCATCTGACCACAAGGGTCTCCTGAGGGTAGTGAGAACAGCAGAAAAAGTCATTGGTTCCTTGCTCCGATCCATGGATGATCTGTATGAGACTCGATGTGTGGGAAAGGCTAGGAAGATAATCAATGATCCCACTCACCCTGCCCATGGCACATACTTCCACCTCTCCTTGGTCAGGCGGTATTGCAGCTTACACTGCAAAACATCTAGACTGAACAGGAGCTTCTTCCCTCTACCCACAAAGCTGCTGAATTGAATACTAGGCATGACAGTGACTAATTAGATCAATATGCCACTTGCTATGAATTATCAGCTATAGCAATCACTCTGACAAATTGCTTCAATAACTGGTGCACTTAGCCTAATTTCTTATGCTATTTCTTCCTGAATGTGCAATAGTCAGGAGTGAGTCACCACTCCATACATGTGCAATATGAACATCAGAATATATCATACTACAACTGACGAAGTGGAATATTGTAAGCAATAACAGTGTGAAGTCATAGTCTTGCAATTCCTACTAGTATAATATTGTCTAATGTTTTCCTGTTCAATTGTGCTAATTTATTGTGTTGTTATATTTTAATTATTACTGTATGTGCATTATTCTTACTGTCATTCAAGCTGTGTTCATTGTTATGTCTTGCACGGGGACAAAAGCAACATAATTTTGTTCAGCTTGCACTGCTGTGTATTTCTGATACTTTGACTTTGACAATTATGCATGTTGTATCACAGCCAAACTATCTCAGGCAATTTATGGACCGGTCACACTGTGCATCAGCTGTCACCATAACCCACAGATTAGGGATGGGAAGGGCACGGTCATCATCATTTATGTACAGGTATTAAGACAGGTGACTGCAGAACTATAAAATGATGTAGGAACCCAGGAGTTAAATGCATTGGCTACATGATCTTGGAAGATGTGATGAAACAGGGGTCACACCCACTAGTAGTGGAGTCATGCTATCATAACATGATTGCTGCTACTGTCCATTGTTTTGGCTTGGAGTATCAAAGCTTGATCTGGTCAGTGACAGGGAAGGGGGTGAGCTAGATGATCATGCAAATGCAGACTGACAGCTTGTCAAACATGCTGAGTTTGAGGATCGATACCATCAGTCCACTAGTAACCTGTACGGCACTCAAGACTAACAGTGTCAGGCTGTGTTATCACAAGCAACAGAGAAGAGGTAGAACAAAGGAGCCATGCATGTGTACCCTGATGAGGATAAAATGGTGAAGTGGTGCCTCCTGCATCCTGAATGATGCTTACTACTGTTGGTGGCATGCCAGGTGTCCACAGACAACACTGTTGTTGCCTTACTAATGGTTTCTGTTGTATGACTTTGGATAACCTGTGCCTCAGTACTTCCCATCTGGACCTTCCCATGGTCATGGCTTGTATAGCCTGTGGAAGTAGATTGAACAGTGTTTGCAATGTGTCATGGATACGCATTTGGAGCAATATCTGCCATCAACAGTCTCAATAGCATTATATGCTCCCTGTCCTTCTAGGTCACTGTGCACTTGACGCATGTCCACAAAAAGCAATAATGCACACTGACCACATCAAGATGGCCATCATCTGAGCCTGGATCATTTATCTGCACATCTGCTCGATAATTTCAAGGGAAATAGCTGTATCAGCTGCAGTTCTGCATTCACAGTAGTACCCGCATGTTATAAGGGCTGGAGGCACACTGTGACATACTGAGACACATGGAACCCATTTGAGACTTGCATCTGCAGAATTTCTGTGATGTACTGGTGAGAGTATATGCCCTGTATGCATGTCTACAAGAGTTTCTGTAATGGTGGATGTTGATATTCCCTCCCCCATAATGTTGCAGACAGTGCCACTGTACAATTGGTCTGTGCTACGTAGATGTTGTTATCATCATCATCATCACCATCAGGCAAGGATGCCCTGCTGATGCCATCACTATATTGTCCTGTTAGGATACTCCTTTCAAAATCTGGTGAGCAACACATACACTCCTCAACTCAGAGATGAATAGCAAAGAAAAGAGATCCCTTTCCAAGCCAGATGTATGCCCTCAACTCTGGTAGTGTTTGTAAACTGTAGCAAACTGTTGCTACATTTGTGAGAAGCAGCTGCTAAAGTTGAAGCCATACATGGAGCACTAAAGCACTTCAGTTCTGACCACAAATGCACAAATGCAATGCCAACCTTCATTTCTTAATGTGGTAATGCACTCAGTACTGGTCAGCATCTGTTAATCATTCCAGCTAACATTTTGTGCCAAAGGCAGCTGCTCCATTTCACCTCCCATGGAACTTATGAATACATGAGCATGTGTACTTGTAAGACCCCCCCCCTTTGGCAAACATACTGTTATACATGATAATACACCTATAGAATAAGTAGAGATGTAGCTTGCACTGTAGGTTGTTGCATTTACAGACCAGAGGTATTTGGAAGCTCAAACAAGTGGATAGGTTCTGATCATTCTTTTATTTCCATCAAGTTGTGGTGTGTGCTATTGTTCTACTGTCTGTAATGTATAGTACTAACCTGGTCCGCCCTCTACTGACACATAAATTAGACTTCTCAACTTGCCAGCCCTCAGAATCATATCAGAGACCATCAGAAATCATATTAGGGAGTCCAAAATCAATACACTTGAAACAGTACTTTTAAACTACAGCCAAGTTTGCTTTGTTTCTTTAAATCATGTTTGATTGTGCAAAACAGTTTAAAACTACCACCATGAAAATAATGCAGTGCTGAGCTAATTCCTGAATACAAAGATTTATAGGAGGCACAATAGAGTAGTTAAGCAGCTGATTATTATCACCACCTGCTTCACACTCATCATCAGCTGTCTTGGCAACCCATTTAGGTGTAATATCAAAAATCTTCGCTTACATACTTAGGCAGTGCAGTTTCTTAGTCTGTACCCTTGGCACACTGAGACCTCAGAAACTAATCAAAGCATGGCATTTCCTCACCAAGGAGTTTGTTTAAGTTATTATCAATAATCATAATTAGTACTTCTCTGATTTCGTTACTTCTTTTGCTATATATTGTATTGTCCTCAAAGCACAAATCTTCAAAATCAGACTGATAAATTCTGTTAGTATCAGTTTGAGTGCTAAGTGTAAAATAGCAAAAGTTCTGCAATTTCTGCAGAAGAAATATTTCCAATTTTTCTGTAATTGCCACAGAAAATCATCAGTCTGAATCTGAAATACTTTAATGCAATGAAACTACAGGAGCAACTATAATTTTTATTTTATTTATTTATTATGTATTGTAAAAAAATTAGGAGAGACTTAGTTCATTTCAGTGATTATAGGCAATGTTTTCTCTGTCAAATTTCACATTACTGAAAAAGAAAGAATTATCTTGGGCATGGGGAAAATCAACTTTCTTGTGCACAAGCAGCATAACAGGAAAACACATAAACACACACGCACACACACACACACACACACACACACACACACACACACACACACACACACACACACACACACATGCACACACACACACACACACACACACACACACGCACACACACACACACACACACACACACACACACACACACACACACACACAGATAGCTATACATTACTATAGTACTAAGACTGAAAGACATACTAAGGCTGCCTGCAATGAAAATCAGAATGTATAACAAAGTTTCAGATAGTAAGGCCCCAAAAATGGGGAAAGGGTTTACACTTTAACAGTTACAAATTCACACACACACACACACACACACACACACACACACACACACACACACACACACACACACACACACACACACACACACATTACAAAAACAAAGATATTAGGAAGATTCAAAGTAAATATACCAATAAATTGCTTATAGTTATTGGGCTGGATTCACGAAGGCTTGCACGGAGTCTAAGAGTAGAGTAAGACTCCATGCAGCCAACATGTACGCCGAGCGATCCAGGAACAGCCAGCAGGGCCGTGCAACAGAGCTCCTAAAATTACTCTTACACGGACAAGGCTAGGTTATGCAAATTACCTCATTTGCTGCCAAAAGCTATGCAAATGAGGTAAATTTGCGCTCCAGGAAACCCTAACCTGTCCGAGTAAGAGTAGAGTTATTTGCAGAAATGTACTCCATTGACAACTGAGTACCATTCTGCAAATAGCAAAATGGAGCCGTGACAGCTCCAAATAAAGGCTGCATCCAGTTGAGGAAGCATGCCAATGGCCAAATATATGGCCATTGGCAATGTTCCCCGATGCAAAATTAAAAAGAAAATCTCCGAAGTTTAAGCGTAGCGCAGCGCCAAGCAAACATGCCACTCTAAAAACCAGAAAGCCAGAAATTAAAAGCCACAAATAGGGATTTCATAGCAAATCATAATTTTCAATGCAAGTGAATGGCAGGCTGAAAACAACATGGCAATCGAGCAGAGGTTGCTAAGGGGGGAAGCTCAGTCTAAGAGATGTAACCAAGCATTAGTAGGCAATCCTATGCAAATGAGGTAAGGATAGTGAATCCCAAGTTTACATAACAAATGAGCACAGTCAGTGGAGTGTATGAGTAGGATAAGGGGAGTAACAGAGTAGAAGATAGGTGACATCACAAGGGGGGTATGTATGAAAGAATGTAAGCTCATTGGAGCAGAGTGGCATGTGTTTGCTGTTCAGTTACTCATAACTGGAAGAGGTGTGTCAACAGGTATCCTAGCTAAAGGTAAGGAATAGAAGGTGTATGCTGTGGATAACACTAAAGTTTCTTGTTGAAGTGCCTGCAATGTGTTTGTGCATGGGTGCACACCTGTATATCCGAGTAAGACCGTGTGCGCGCGTTTAAGCCGGAGTAAGTATGTGTAAGGTTGTTGAAATATGTGTAAGCATGTTTGAGCCTGTGTGCACACGTTTAAGCATGAATTAGCAAGTGTTAGGCCACGTAAGCATGTGTGCGCATGTGTGAGCTGGTGGGCGTGGCGCTGACCCCTGTGGAAACAGAAAGGGAAAAGGAAGCACAACAAATAGTAGGAAGTTAACCAGGGAGAACTAGCAGAGCTAGCAGGTGAAAACAATCAGAATCAGGCAATTACACAGGCAGTACACTAGCCCAGCCCAGCCCAGCACTTAAAACTCTGCAAACAACTTTCCACTATGTTTTCCTCAGAGACACTGCAACACTGCAGTAAACTAAGAGAAGTGAAAACTTGAAAAGCCTTACTGAGACAAAGAAATGTTAGGGGCTGCCATTGCTGTTATAAGGCGACATATGCAACATGCTGAGGGTGGTGACAATGTGAATGCTGCTGAGCAACCCCCAGTGAGGAGATGGAGAAGAGTGTACAGGCCCAGGGTAACCTACCAGGGGCTACATGAGCTGGAGATAGTGGAGCACTATAGAGTGAACAGAGACCTCATGCAGCAAATTGTTGAGCTGTGCAGGCCACGCCTCACACACAGAACCAACAGAGGGGAACCCATTCCAGTGGAAACCAAGGTATGTGTTGCCCTAAGAATACTAGCAACAGGTACCTTCCAGAGACCAGCTGGTGATATGATGGGGATATCAAAGGCATCAGCATCCAGGGTACTGCACCAGTTCCTGAATGCCATGTCAGCACATGTCGGTGATCATGTATATTTCCCCAATTCCCGTGAGGTATTGGCCAGCAACATGCGTCTTTTCCAGCAAATAGCGGAATACCCTGAGGTAGTGGGTGCAATAGACTGCACGCACATACACATCAAAGCACCAGCCGGTGAGCGGGGTAGGGCCTACATTAACCGCAAGGGCTTCCCCTCCATCAACTGTCAGGTCGTGTGTGATGCCAAGGGCATAATACTGAATGTGTGTGCTGGCTGCCCTGGAAGCTACCATGATTCCCATATCTGGCATCTGACACAGCTGTACCAGACATTTGCCAATGGGGACATCCCTCATGGTCACCTAGTGGGGATGCTGGATATGCACTGGAGCCGTGGCTGATGACACCTATCAGAAATGCACAAACACCTGAACAGGAACACCATAATGAGGCACATGCACAAACACGAAATGTAATCGAGCGTGTGTTTGGGCTGCTCAAGTCATGGTTCCAGTGCCTGGACACATCTGGTGGAGCCTTGCAGTACTCACCAACTACATGTACCCATATTATCATGGTATGTGCTATGCTACATAATATGATCCTGAGAAAACAGCTGCAGCAGGAGCAGCATAGGCCCGGGCCAAACAGCCCCCCACCATTGCCAAGGCTATCACAGGCAGAGCGTGACTCATAGGAGGAACAACCTGAGCTTGCCCCAGTAGGCAGAAGGAGGCATGCCCAGAATGCTTTGGCCTTGGCAAAGAGGCAATGGATAGCACATACACTGGCTCAGTAGGAACTCTGGAAATGATACCTCTCTCTGACTTGCACATATAGTAAAAGGGGTGCCTAACTTGACACTACCTGTTTTCAAACATGTATAGGAAGTGTACTATGTGCATCTGACATAGGCAGCCCTGCAGCACCACCTGAGGCATGATTGCCATGTTTTAAGCAATATAAAACAGTGCTAAACAGCTTTTACCACTATTTAGTATATGTGAACAAAATTGCACACACTAACTAGCAACTTTTTGGGCAATGTTGAGCAATATTGGGCAACGTTCAGCAATGTTGGTTAATGTTGAGCAATGTTTGGCAAGTTTGGTCAAAGTTGGGCATTGTTGAGCAAAAGCAGGTAAACATGCTCATATTTGCTTTACTGGTCCTTAAGCAGTCTGGTCTGCCCAGTATAAAAAATATAAAGCAGTGACAGGTCTCGAACCTAGGGTACTGTGCACTATAATCACAGTACTGAACCACTAAACCACAACAGTATTTCACTGGTCAGCCTGCATGAAGAAATGTTGATAAGTCTATGCAAAGTGTCTCATGGAAACCCTGCAGGCACAGCATAATCCCTGTTGAGTTATGACACAAAGGTGAGCCCTGCAGTAAAAATATAACTTGATTTTCAACACACATATAGTTTAAATGTTAATATTGGGCATGTTTACACACGTTAACAAATGTAGTGGACTTCAGACAGCAGCATACTGAAAGGTCACACTGGGCATGCTCAGACACGAATAAATGAGACAAATGTCAGGCAACAAAACACTAAAAGGCCAAACTGGGCATGCTCACACACTTAGGCGATGTCTGAGTACAGCAGTGAGACACACATATCTGGCAGTTGCATGTGTTAACTCAGGAACCTCTCACTGTTCACCAATCCTGCCTTGTGCACACAGTTATATGACAACAGACACATATATAATATATTGGAACCCTGTCATAATTAAATATGTACTACATATACTTAGGTTGTTCATAGAAACTGGGAAAGCAAAGAAGATAAAAAACCTGCAATCAGTATCATCAATAAACAATGTGCACTCCAAACATTATCATAGGTTCATAGGTTGATACTAGGCTATCTGCCCTAGGACATTTATAAGTCTAGCCAGACTGTGTTTGCCTTTCGCCACCCTTTTAGATTAGTAGACTGTGCCTTTGAATAGTAGGTCACACAAGATAGCCCTTTTACGGTTAGTTTATTGTGCCTCTGTCTAGCAGGGACCCAGAAGAGATCCCAGGGGTAAACTTACGATCTCCCATCCACTCGTCAAGATTTCGCTTGAAGAGGGTCAATGAGGGGCTCTGCCTAACTTGGACTGGGATTTCATTCCAGAGTGAGGGGAGCCTCTGGGATATGAATCTGTCCCTCCAGCATGTCCAATTTATTTCTGTGCTGAGGTTTAAGTCCCTGGAGTGTGTAGCTCTAAGGGATTTGGATATCCTGAGGTGGAGCATGACCATTAATTCTGGACTGGACATGGCTTTATACATCAGGCACAGATCGCATCTGAGTAGGCGGTAAGCAACTGAGTAGAGCTTGAGTTTCTTTAGCCAAACTGCGTAGGGCATCTGAGTTCCTTGATCCACTTGGTGAGGTACTTTTTGGGTCATTACAGTTGCTGCAGGTGTCGGGTAAGGTACATCCCAAATGGGGCATTGTATTCAAGGGTCTATATTATATCCTCGAACGCTTAAAAAAGCGAACGCTGATTGATCAAATTTATTTTCACGAAACTGCAAAATATCGAAGCAGCAGAAACTCGAATTTTTTCCTAGGGGAAGAATCTGGTTGTCCATTTCTGTTGCTTTGGTATTTTCAGTGTTATGGTGGAAAGTTACCGGTCAGATTCAGGTAAGTGTGCGATTGTGTGGATGTGAGTGTTAGGGTGATTTAGGTGAGTTAGGGTTAGGGCTCAGGTTAGGTGTGTGTGGATTGAGTGGACATGAGGGTTAGGGAAGATTTAAGTGAGTTAGGGTTAGGGAGCGGGTGAGGTGAGTGTGCGATAGTGACGGACCTTAGAGTTAGGGTTTGGGTTAAGGTAAGTGGGTAGTTAGTGGTGTGTGCATAGTTTAGTGTAGGGTTAGGTATCAGATTTTAGGAGTATGTGTGTGGATTTCTGTTTGTTTTGTGTGCTTGTGCTGTGTGTATGTGTTTTGGATCAGCAATTTTTTTCCCTGGGAAACAAATCGCTGATCTGACAGTTTGAGATTGTAAGCTTTCGCTTACATTAGGCCGATCAATCAGCGTTCGCTTTTTTAAGAATTCGATGATATAATATAGACCCATATTCAAGTACGGGCCTGATGAGTAGAGGGGCACAATAACCTCTCTTGATCTAGATGTGAAACCTTTCAGATAAGGTGGGCTATATAGAAGGTCTTTCTAACCACTTTGGCAACATGATTGTCAAAGGAGAGATTGCTATCTACTTGGGTCCTCAAATCCCTAATTTCTTCTTCCGTACGTAATGGATTACCACCTATGTCGTAATTTGTGGGCACTTTGTTTTTCCCAAAGGGGATGACTATGCATTTTATGGCATTTAGCTTTAGGCCATGGCTCTGGCACCAATTATCCATCTCTGTGACACTCTTTTGGAAAATGCTTGTGTCAGCCGGTAAGTCGATTATGGCACCCAGTTTGCAGTCATCTGCGAACTTGGTCAGCCATAGTCCTCCCGTGTTAGCCTGTACCACAGAGAAATATATACTGAACAAGAGAGTTCCCAGGACTGAGCCTTGTGGGATGCCACCTGTAACTGGTGTAGAGTCTGACATGGCACCTGCAATTCCGACCATGTGGATGATATCCCTGATCCAGTTTGCAGTCCATCTTGTGACATATGTGTTGATATCTAAGCTGGTGAGCTTATTTATGATGGCCGAGTGGGGTATTGTGTCGAAGGCTTTTGCGAGGTCCAGGTAGGCTGTGTGGACTACCTTCCCTACATCTATGGCCCTGGTAACTGTTTTAAAGAAGTCGACCAGGTTCAAGAGGCAAGATCTGCCCTTAACAAGGTCGAATTGGGTAGGATCCAGTGTCTGGAGGTTCCCGATGTCTTTGTTAATGAGTTCCGTGATGATACGCTCCATAGCTTTGCAGACCAGGCTGGTCAGGCATATAGGGCGATAGTGTCCGGGGTCCATTGTGGCCCCACCTTTGTGGAGCGGGACCACTGTTGCTGTACGCCATTCCTTGGGTACATATCCTATAGTAAGTCTGATATTGAACAGTGACTTTATGTGAGGGTTAAGTTCTTCATGAAGCTCATGTAAGACGCAGCCCGGGACACCGTCCAGTCCCATTGATGCTGTGTTATTGCTTTGAAGAGGGCAGCTCTCACCTGTTCATCTGTGATGTCAGGGAGGCTATACTCTGTTGGGATGGACATTTGCTCTTTTGGGGGGATGGGGGGGAGAAATTTGCACTGAACCTGTCTGCCAGGATGTTGGCAATGTCTGTGGGTTCAGTGTATTTTTTGTCATTATGCACTAACTCAGAGCATATCTGGGAGTTGCCACCTAGGTTCCTGACATAACTAAAGAAGGCCTTGTGATTGTCTTTAGTGTCTTGTGCAGTTTTTCTTTTGAAGCTGGCTTTAGATGTTTTTATGAGTGACCGTAGTTTCTTGCTAGTACTGATCAGAGATGCCTTCCCTTTTTGGGATTTTGCTCTATCATGTAGTAGCCTCCTTGTTTTGTTGTATAGCCTATTTATGGCTGGGGTCCACCAGACAGGTCCCCTGCCTTTGGAGGAGTGAATCTTGGTTTCATTTGGGATAACATGATCCATGCATTCCTAAAGGTGTCCATAGAATGCATTTGTAAAGGATTCTGCTGTTTGAGCCATATTTTCCACTGGCCCGGGGGCTTTGAAGGATACCACCTCAGTTTTGAGAAGTGTGACATTTGCTTTTGAGAAGTTCTTCACTGAGATTACCTTGGCTGGGGGTGGGGACGGGATATGGATGTCCAGTGAGATAAATGTATGGTCTGACCTTACCAATGAGGGGTATACCTCTGGTGTGGAACATAGAGTCCCCATGTTGGTGATGACCAGGTCCAATATGTTTTCCCCTCTTGTGGGGGTGGTGACCAGTTTTTCCATACAATTTGAGTTTATAAATTCTAGGAACCGTTGGGCGAGGGTGTTGGGGCCTGAGTAGTATTCCCAGGCAATGTTTGGGTAGTTGAAGTCACCCAATATAATGGTGTTGGGAGAGACCTTCATATTCTCTAATGATCTTAGGAAAGCCGAGTGGGGTCCCTGAGTTTGGGAGGGTGGTTTGTAGCAGGCTACAAACTGAAAGGCAGCTTTGCCCACTGTTAGTTGCACATGGATGGTCTATGATGCTTTGTGCAGTGCTACTAACCTGGAGGTGTGTGTATCTTTGATATATATGGACACTTCCCCTCCTTTTGTGGTTTGGTCCAGGTTTTGTGGCCGAAAAACATGGTATGAAGTATAACCTGGTAGTGCTGGGATGCTTTCGGGAGCCTTGAACCAGGTTTCTGTTACTGCACAGATATCAATATTCTGCATACTGTGGAGAGCCTTGAGTGCATGTATTTTGAGGTGTAGACTTCTGGTGTTGAGCAGCATTACCCTTAGTTTCTTTTACCTTGTATTGTCTATGGAGGTGGGTTTGTCTTTTGAGCCTTGCCTAAAAAAGGCACTATGGGGGTGGCAAGAGCCTTAGCCAGTATTCGAAAGCCCAGGGGTGACAGGTGAAAGTCATCCCTAGTGAAGCAACGTGGCTTGTCAAGCATGTCATCCCAGGCTGACAGACAGTGGATCCCCTTTGAATGGTTTGGAGTGACCTGAGTGCATGTGTTATGTGGCGGATCCTGGCACCCGACAGACAGCTTACAGTGACCTTCTCCTTGTTAAGCCTGGTGTGCGGGACATCAGTGTGTCGGACAATAGAGTCACCTATTACAAGTGTATTAGGTGTGTTGTTTAGCCTTAAGGGCAGTGACTGTGTGGCACACTGACTTTGTGAACTATGTGATATGTGGGTATTGTTGTGGGGTAGCAGTTGTTTGGGTGTCTGCTTTGGAGGTCTCTGCTGATTAGGCAGATTTTTATTTAGAGCCTCCGAGTATGTTTCTGTGTGTTTATGTGTTTGGTTTGCTGTTGCTATAGGTCTATGTGAGACTGGATTTGTGGTGTGTGTGGTTACCCTATCCTCTTGATAGACTGTGCCAGTCATAGGTCGAGAGAGCTCAGCCTCCATTTTGTCTATATAGTTGCATCTCTCACATATATCTGAGTTTGTTGGGAGGAGGAGAGAGTTGTCTGTGTACATAAGGCAGTTGTAACATTGCCTCAACATTCCCATATTCACCAGCTGGACTGGAGAGTACACATGAAACTGACCTTTGGACATGTCAGGATATTATGATGAAATACTCTTGACTGATCAAAAAGGATCAGTAGGGTGTTAAGTGTGTAAACGAGTATAAGAGGGGTTTAGTGCTTAATTTGTTGGTGTTTTGGAAAGACTATCTGCGAAGGAGTCCAGACAGAACCATGACACTTCCTTCAGTTATGTCATAAATAGCAATGTACACTCATATATGTCCTGAGTTAGGACCAACTGTAAATGACTGACAATGCCAACATCCTGTCAGACAGGCCCATACATACATACCCACCTCCCACTGACAAAAGGCCCTATCATCATACCAGGAGATATCACATGTAGAACGGGTAAACAGCTCCTTCCAAAGCTGAAAACATGGCATCAATTGGACTACATTGTTTCCCTATATATGTCATAAGTGAACTGCAGAACAAACAGACCCTGCACCTGAACAGTCTGTTGAGCCTCACCCTCTCTACAGGATATGAAACTGTTGAATCGGTTACAGCAACATATGGCACACTCCACAAGTGTTGGTGCACAACAGACCATGGGAACTATAGTCATATAAGCCTATGAAGTCTGATCTGCAAGGCCATGGAGTCCATCATGATTGAAGTCATAAACAGAGCTATTGGAAGCCGACAAACACACAACCCTACCAACTTTGGTTTGGTCATGGGCAGATCATGGTTCCCAAACCTGATTGATTGTTTGCAAGGCAGCCACCCAGGACATACATCATTGAAATGAGCTACACACATCCCACATAGACATTGAATAGCCCTTTTCCAACCTCCCAGACAGATGTCTTATCCACAAAATCAACAATCTGTGCATAAATATGTATTGTCATATGATGGATTGGCAAATGGTCCACAGATAGATCACACAAGCTAAGAATTGTGGAGTCCTGTTCAAGCTGTTAACACCTGCTGTCCCCAATGGTGCAGTCCTGGGATTGCATAAAACAAAGTGCACACACATTACCATGTCTAGTCTGATGATGTCAGCATCTTACAAATATAGCAGGAGAAATGAAAACACCCAGTGAAGCATATAGCGTGTCGTGTTAATGCGTCTCTCTCTCTAGTATCATAACCTAATTAGGGAGGGGTTTGAATCCTGCAATTGTTGAGTGTGAGTGTGTGTGTGTGTGTGGGGGGGGGGTGCATGTTTGTCTGTGATTCCCTTTTAGAGGAGTGCCCTTTTTTGGAGACTAAGAGGGGGGGTGCATGTTTGTGTGTGATTCCCTTTCAGAGGAGTGCCCTTTTTTGGAGACTAAGGGGGGGTGCATGTTTGTGTGTGATTCCCTTTCAGAGGAGTGCCCTTTTGGAGACTAAGGGGGTGCATGTTTGTGTGTGATTCCCTTTCAGAGGAGTGCCCTTTTTTGGGGACTGAGAGGGAGGTGCATGTTTGTGTGTGATTCCCTTTCAGAGGAGTGCCCTTTTTTGGACACTAAGGGGGGGTGCATGTTTGTGTGTGATTCCCTTTCAGAGGAGTGCCCTTTTTTGGAGATTAAGAGGGGGGGTGCATGTTTGTGTGTGATTCCCTTTCAGAGGAGTGCCCTTTTTTGGAGACTTAGAGGGGGGGTGCATGTTTGTGTGTGATTCCCTTTCAGAGGAGTGCCCTTTTTTGGAGACTAAGGGGGGGGTGCATGTTTGTGTGTGATTACCTTTCAGAGGAGTGCCCTTTTTTGGAGACTAAGGGGGGTGCATGTTTGTGTGTGATTCCCTTTCAGAGGAGTGCCCTTTTTTGGAAACTAAGAGGGGGGCGCATGTTTGTGTGTGATTCCCTTTCACAGGAGTGGTCTTTTTGGAGACTAAGAGGGGGGTTCATGTTTGTGTGTGATTCCCTTTTAGAGGAGTGCCCTTTTTTGGAGCCTAAGGGGGGGGGGGTGCATGTTTGTGTGTGATTCCCTTTCAGAGGAGTGCCCTTTTTTGGAGACTAAGAGGGGGGGGGGTGCATGTCTGTATGTGATTCCCTTTCAGAGGAGTGCCCTTTTTTATAGACTAAGAGGGGGGGGTGCATGTTTGTGTGTGATTCCCTTTCAGGGGAGTGCCCTTTTTTGGAGACTAAGAGGGGGGTGTATGTTTGTGTGTGATTCCCTTTCAGAGGAGTGCCCTTTTTTGGAGACTAAAAGGGGGGGTGCATGTTTTTGTGTGATTCCCTTTCAGAGGAGTGCCTTTTTTTGGAGACTAAGAGGGGGGGTGCATGTTTGTGTGCAATTCCCTTTCAGAGGAGTGCCCTTTTTGGAGACTAAGAGGGGGGTGCATGTTTGTGTGTGATTCCCTTTCAGAGGAGTGCCCTTTTTTGGAGACTAAGGGGGGGTGCATGTTTGTGTGTGAGTCCTTTTCAGAGGAGTGCCCTTTTTTGGAGACTAAGAGGGTGGGGTGCATGTTTGTGTGTGATTCCCTTTCAGAGGAGTGCCCTTGTTTGGAGACTAAGGGGGGTGCATGTTTGTGTGTGATTCCCTTAAAGAGGAGTGCCCTTTTTTGGAGACTAAGAGGGGGCTGCATGTTTGTGTGTGATTCCTTTCAGAGGAGTGCCCTTTTTTGGAGACTAAGAGGGGGCTGCATGTTTGTGTGTGATTCCCTTTCAGAGGAGTGCCCTTTTTTGGAGACTAAGAGGGGGGGTGCATGTTTGTGTGTGATTCCCTTTCAGAGGAGTGCCCTTTTTTGGAGACTAAGGGGGGGAGTGCATGTTTGTGTGTGATTCCCTTTCAGAGGAGTGCCCTTTTTTGGATACTAAGAGTGTGGGGGGGGGTGTGATTCCATTTCAGAGGAGTGCCCTTTTTTGGAGACTAAGGGGGGGGTGCATGTTTGCGTGTGATTCCCTTTCAGAGGAGTGCCCTTTTTTGGAGACTAAGGGGGGGTGCATGTTTGTGTGTGATTCCTTTTCAGAGGAGTGCCCTTTTTTGGAGACTAAGAGGG
The DNA here is from genome assembly GCF_019279795.1 of Protopterus annectens. Classification (NCBI taxonomy): domain Eukaryota; kingdom Metazoa; phylum Chordata; order Ceratodontiformes; family Protopteridae; genus Protopterus; species Protopterus annectens. The sequence goes on from NC_056751.1 coordinate 3,771,792, forward strand.
GGGGTGCATGTTTTTGTGTGATTCCCTTTTAGAGGAGTGCCCTTTGTTGGAGACTAAGAGGGGGGGTGCATGTTTGTGTGTGATTCCCTTTCAGAGGAGTGCCCTTTTTTGGAGACTAAGAGGGGGGGTGCATGTTTGTGTGTGATTCCCTTTCAGAGGAGTGCCCTTTTTTGGAGACTAAGAAAACACATTAAAAGAGATAAATTCCTCTTTGCCAAGTCTGATGATGTCAACATCCCACAAATACAGCAGTGGAAATGAAAGCTCCCACCAAAGCATATAGTGTGTTGTGTTAATGCATATCTCTCTAGTATCATAACATAGTTAGGTAGGGGTTTGAATCCTGCAATTGCTGAGTGTGTGTGTGTGACACTGTTGGTCAATGTGTTGTGAGTTTTGCTTTTGCTACTGTATGACATATTAGTAAAACAACACTATGTGCATTGCACACATCAGATATCTGTGTTGCAAATACATATATGTACATGTGACCTCAATTAATTCATAGGTGTCAAACCTGCTTTCTACATGAAGACAGCTGGTACCTTTGACAGATTGTGCTGCTCCTTCTCAGATCTTAGGTCACATATGTATGTTTGTGACAAGGCCAGCCACTGTAGTGATTTATGGCCTAGTTCATCTGTGTCACACACACCCATGACAGTTTCTATAGAATAGTGTGAGTGAGAGTTCATTCCCGGGGTATAGTTTAGACATGTTCAAACACAACAAAGTCTGTCAATAATGGACATTCATTATAGGTGTACAGCAACTTTGTGGATATGCATACAGACCCCTTATTGCTTATGTGATACACCGAGGGACTTCAGAATACCTTTGGAAATGTGAATACCAAAGGACAGATGACATAACATGTGGCTCTATGTACACATTGGTACCCCTTCTACATGTCGTGGGCTACTACCTATGTGGTACTGTCGGGATACTATGTTTATTAAATGTGGATGACTATGCTATAGTTGGCTTATAGTTTTACAGCATGGGTTGGTCAATAGGTATCTGTCTGTATGATACCCTTGTGGAGGATAAGTGTCTCATCCGGAGAATGCATTGCAGGCCACTGTATGCATTACCATATGTGGATGGACATATCCCTAGTGTGTTTCCTTGTACCTAATAGGGCTACATGCCAAACAGGAGTGGTCCTAAAAATGGGAGGCGGTCAATACCACTGGTTACTGGTATAGTATTGTACTGGAAGGATCCAAATGCTACTGTGTTTCCTACATCTGTGTGTCAGTTGTCAAGACACCATCTAACAATTGGTTATAGTCAGGATGCTGATGTTGTGTATACTACCTGAATGCAAACCAATGACCAATATTAACGGTATCACCCACAGCATATTGTCAAACCATGTCATACACACATGTGTACCCAAGTTAAAACATATATGTAGTAAAATGCATACTGGCCAGCAATAGAAACTATGAAGTGTTAACACTGTGTAATACAGGGCATGTCACCCTTCCCATGTGTCCACTATGCACGTACATGCAGACAGTGTGCATCCACCATGTTCACAAATGTACACCTGCAAATCTGTACTGCACACATCACACACGTACTGTCCACTCACCAACACATGCTGCCCGAACTACACACATCAGCCAAGTGGCACATGGGCAGACAATGCATTTTTGGAATTAACACTGGTGTAAACAATGCTACACTGATAATCATAGCTTTAATACATCATGCCTGCTCAGATATACCTACAAGGATATCATTACACTTTACTGTTGACAACATGTTAACATTGCTACACTGTTATTAAGTCACCCTGTGCATCAGCACCATGTTAGCCTGTTCCTACATCAATGTTACAGATGACAGGAGGTGGCACAGTTTCATCATATGCACAGGGTGTGCTGTTGGTTTGCCAGAGCCCGACATTGACCCATCCAATCAACATGTATGTGTGTGTGCGTGTGTGTGTGTGTGTGTGTGTGTGTGTGTGTGTGTGTGTATGTGTGTGAGGGATAACAGTACAGCATGGGTCAATGTTGATGTAATGTGTGTGTGTATGTGTTAACCCTAGGTGTTTGGTTTATGTGTGTGTGTCTGCATGCACACAGTTCCACCATGTGGCTGCCAAATATGGGAGGTGTGGGACAGCCACAGACTGTACCTGCCAGGCTGTACAGATCACTGTCTCTGGCCATGGACACAGTGCCTGTGCCTGGCAGGAGTGTCACGGACAGTATCAGGTACTAAGCCAGACTGGGGTACTATCATCAGAGGCAGAGGTATGTCGACTGGACCCATGTCCCTGCTGGGACTGGCCAGAGCCACGTGCATGTGGTCTTCTAGGACGGTCTATTGACAGCCCAGCCCCAACATTGCTGGGGCTGGTACTGCCACTACTGGAGCGGCTGTGACTTGTGTGTCATCCGCGATAACTGCCAGCTGATGATGTTGCTGGCATACGTCCACATCAACATCTCAGCTGTCCTGCACTGTCCTGGCACATGGACATGACATTGTGGATGACATCTAGTGTCTCCCCTCAACGTCTATCAATGACCTCGGTGTAATTACGGATGGCACCAATAAGGTTACGGATACTGTCATTGATAGTGGTGTTATGGGCCCTCTGCACCCTTAGTCACTGTCTGGTGTACTGTTCCATACTTGCCTGTGCCTGCATTACAGCCCGGAACATACCTGAGGTTGTAAGACCTGTGGGGGCACATCTGCCAGGGGCATTATGACCAGCAGTGCTCCCACAGGAACTCCTGGACATCTGCCTATGTGGTACCGTTCCAGGAGTCTGGGTATGGCTGCTGTGAGGGAATGCATGTGCCATAGATACCACACTATCCTGGTCAATGCCTACTGTATGCTGTCCCTCAGCTAAGGCCATTGGTGATGAGGAATGTATTGGCAGTATGAATGTGCACATAGATGGGGTGGAAAGCTGTGTACTGTCGATTGGTGGACCAACGACAGACCTTGTCAAACCTGCCTGTGCCACAACACATGTATCATCATTTCCACTATTTGTGGCAGTGACTTCAGGTTCCCTGCTCTACTTAACCAACACAACCTCAGCACCTGTGAGAGGAAGACAGGAAACACACTTTAAAATCTGTACATGATGTTAGAACACATGCACACATGCACACATGCACACATACACACATGCACACATGAATACATGAACACACGCACACATGCACACATGGAAATATGCACACATGCACACATGGACACATGAACACATGCACACATGCACACAAATACACTACTCAGTAAAGTTGACACACACACACACACACACACACACACACACACACACACACACACACACACACACACACACACACACACACACACACACACACACACACACACACACACACACACACACACCAACAGCAATCCAGAACACACTCATTAGTGGTTGATGGTGGAGTACAGTATCACAAGTCAAAGAATCCTATCACATGTATCAGCATGCAGGATGTGTGTTGCTCAACAGCATGCAGTGTGAGTGTAGAGAGTCCTTGTTAATAACAGTATACATGTCTTTGATGCATGTGTGTTGTTCAGTGATTGGCCTCACCCTGGAACACAATGTGTACATGGACACAATATTGCTGTGCAAGTATTAAATGCTTCCCAATGTCCTGTGCACCATCACTCATAGGTATACATACCATGGCCAGATGCACACAACTGTCAGGTGTATAGCAATGAATGCTATGTGTAGTACTGTAGTTACTGTAACTGGATGTAGTGTAGTACCATGAGCCATCATCAGGCAACATCATGTGGTCACTCAAGGCTACTAATGTGTGCCTCACTGGCAACTATCTTGCTGTACCTGAACTGCAGCTCTTTGTCTACATTAACCATTTCACAGGCAGTTGTTACATGGGTATGTAAGGTGTTCAATAGGGAGCATTGCCTAACATGAATGTGTTGTGTGTTGAAGAGTGTCACACCACCCCATGATAGGCCTCTATCCCTCAGGTATAGTATGTGTGCTGTGTGGATGACATTTGGGATACTGGAGTCTGACCTTACAGCAGGTGTCTAAATAGGCCATGTGTATCATATGAACACTGACTGCGTATGACATAGTGGTGTATGTTGTGTGCATGTGTATTGACTCGGCCAATACAATGTCCACTACAGTGTACCACAATTGGTTGGGTTGCTCTGTGTATTGCATGTGTTTGAGGCAGCTGCTCATGTTACTGGGATGTGCATAATCCCATAGAAAACATGCAGAGCATGCAATATGTGTAGGTGTTTTAGATGTGTATATGGCCTACAGCTCACCAATGACATGCATATGTTATTTGCTATATTAAATGTAAAACACTCACCAGCATGGGTCTGCTGTCTTGCTGTCACACCAGAGGGACCTACAAGGATATGAGACAGCTTGTCAGTGTCAACATCTATGGCATTGCTGCTGTGAGTTTGCAACTTTACAGTAGCATAACATGTGACAGTCACAGGCATACAGATTATGTTCCAAATTATCAGTATTGCACAACACCAGGCTCCACATCTTCTAAATACACAGGACACATCTGATATATGCATGTTCTAACAATCGAGCTAACAGTAGTCTACAGATATGGCATGTTACATGCACGCTCGGAGTCAACTTGCTGGGTGACTCCGGCCTCCATGATGACACATGTCTGTTGTAGTGCTTGGCCATTAGCCACCATGCTGAAGAGCAGTTCTTCCACTCTGGTGAGGGGCAGGTGTGATGCTGCACCACCACCTGTGGCTAGCTGTTGTCTGCGGACAATGGAGGCATGCTGCCGGACATGTCTAATTAAATCACTGCAGTGATGGCGTACCTGCTCATAAGTCCGGTTATGCATGCCTACGTCATTCACCCGACTGACAACATCTTGCCACAGTGCAGTGCGCCCATGCTGGTCCTGGTTGGTTCTGGAGAACACCAGGGTGAGACGTTGTAGTAGAGCATCTGGGATTATTTCTTCCTCTTCAGGGGAATATGCAGGTTTGCAATTGTGAGACATGTCCCTGGAAGACAATAAAACAATAATTGTGAGCAAGTCATGTGGCACACTTAACATTCTAATGTACAGACATCAATGAAATGCCATATATAGCAACCTATTGGCTGTCAGTAGATACACACTTTTAATACCACATATCAGTGTTCAGCCCACAACTGCCTGACAGTACCTGGCACATTCTATATATTAAACCATGTTCTGCACAGCAACAAAGTGAAACCAGTATGTAAGACTATACAACAGTACATGACACACTGTATGTGACACAATGAACCACCTAGCCACAGGAGGTATATATCAAGCTAATGGATGAAGAAAGATGTCATCCATTGCAATGAATGTAAAGTTCAGTTACAGTATTACCAGTATACCACAGTAGTCTTTGATGCCAAACCCCTGCCTAACATATGTGCACAGTTGCTGATACAGGTGGCATACTGCTGTACTAGACTATACATGTTGCTAGATGCACACGTATACCCTGTAACACAGATATGATTGAGGGCATGGTACAGGCATAATTACACACACATCAGATATACATACAACACACAAATGTATTCCAACCCAGATGAGCTTTACCTGTGTACCATACAGTACTGTGTGTCACTACTTACAAAACCTTATGCCTGAGGTATGTAATCTGTGAGGACTACAGGGAAGACACAAAACAGTGTTACCAAGCAATGTGAACATACACCATACTGTACTGTATAGGCCTACAGCTTCAGGTAGTACTACAGTTCATATGGGAGTTGGATTCACCAACAGTACCACTCACTAAGCATACATCTATTGCTTTAGCCTACAATGGGACACCACAGTCGACAACAAGGGACTATGTCACACCGTAAGCCATACTACTTTTTCTGCCTAGGAATAGCATACACATCTTTTGCTGGGATCACAGCTAGGACACAAACTACCATGACAGAAACAATTTCACACTAAGCTATCACAACTTTACAGACCTTGCACACATTCACCAACACATTCACCATCACACTCAGTCAACCTCACATAGCAATTATTACACTAAGTACATGTGTGTGTGCTTCGTGTCATGGGTAGGTAATACGCTATTGGTCCTAGGTCCTACAGCAGCCTAGCCATATGCTACCCTGGCCTTTGACACACATGTAATTTAATTTCATTTGCCCCTGTCAACCAGAGCCACAGAGGTGATTCCCAGGGTGTATTTCCTATATCCCAAACAATCATCAGGAGTATTTATGACAACTGCTAATGAGGAGCTTTGTTTGCTATTGATAGGTGGTTTATTCCAGAGTATGGCATGTCTCTGAGTTAGGACTCTATCCCTTCAGCATGTGCTGTTTAGTGAGCTGACAAGGTGTAGGGCCCAAGAGCGTGTATCTGGGAAGGACTGTAATATGTTTAAATGGAGGATGTCCAACAGCTATGGGTGTGACATAGCTCACTATGTTATACAGAGGTCACCTCTAGGTAGGCGCTATGCAACACAGTGTAAATGTGGTTTTGTGAGTCAGTCTGCATAGGGCATCTGTTTGAGGCCGGTATTACTCTTTGTGAGGTATGTCTGTGACCTTTCCAGTTGCTGTAGTTGGCATTGTACTCTCTAATGGGTTTTAAGTGTGATAAGTAGAGGGGAACACTGACCTATATTTCCCTAGATGACACACCTTTTGTGATGATGTGTACTACATAGACAGAGTACATGACCAGTGCAGCACTGTGATTATCAAAGGGGAGGCTACCGTCCACCTGTGTCCCATGTTCCCTTATCAAACCTTTGGTGTTAGGTAAACAAACACCTATGTGGTAGTTAATGAGTACAGTGTTCTGGCAAGAAGGGATGGCACTACAGTGTCAACACTAAGCTTCAGTCCATACCTTAGTCGCCAGGCACCTGTCGCAGTAAGTATGCTCCATGTCTCCCTCCTTCTATTTATATATATCTACATATCTATATATATATGTCTATATATCTATATATATCTATATATATCTACATATATCTACATATATATATATATATATATATATATATATATATATATATATGTATATATGTATACACACATACATACATACACACATACATATAAACATCCATTGCTGTACATATAGATGTACATATAGGCACATATACAGTCCACTATTCATGGTGGGAATATCACTTATGCGACAGTTGTGAGATATACAGATATGTAATAATATTGCACAGTATTGTGCAGACTGCATTGAAGGTGTCCTCAGCCCATGTAGCCTTAGCAGGCCTCACTGGCTACAACACTGCAAAACTGACAAAGCATACCCACAGCGTTTAGCCACCACATTTTCTTTTCCACACACTACAACCTACATAGAAATATGCACATAACAACCTTTAACAACGTATATATGTACACCCTTCACAAACAGTTGCAGTATGTCCCTTGCCCTATGCACATGTACAGATACATAGAGATACGTACTGCTGCCACATATGGATGATTCACAGTATGTAGAGTACTCTTCATAAACATCTACTACATGCCAGCAAATACATATGTGTTGCATACCTTTCATTTGTATTGCTGTGTTCCGTTTGTTTGTAAAGGAATTTTTTTTTTCTCTGTCTGTTGCTCTTTCTTTTTCTGTGTTTCTCTGTCTGTCTTTGTCTGTGTCTGTGTCTCTACCTCTGCCTCTGTCTCTGTCTCTCTCTCTCGCTCTCTCTCTCCTGCTGCAATGAGATTATTGCATGTGTAGACAGCAAGTACAGCCTGCTTTTCTAGGTATCTGCACATGTGCATGTGATGGCCTCTGCACCAATTGGTGCCCACCATTTACTAATTGCATGCAGCCTGTGGTAATTGCACTACTCATTGTCATAGCAGCCCACTGCTATGAAATGCTAGGTTAGATAGGCGTAGCCCTTTCAGCTTTCCAAAGTGGGGCCCATGCTTGTTTGCTGTGGACACTGTTGTGTCAGTCAGAAGGTTGGTATACTTCTTATCTCTGAAGCTAGGGTTGTAGCCAGTGATTTGCATGTTGTACTCAGACCTGAATGTTGCTGCTTCTAGTACACACTTGTCAGTGTAGAATTATACTCACCCCTCCACATGCTTACACAAGATACATGGGAGTATGTACTTTCTTTTCTAACTAGACAATTAACTGCCATACACAAGTAGCTATTGCAATGCATTCCTCTGGCACATGAACTGTTTGTGAACTACTATACTGTAAATATTAATTACCTCACTTCTGAACAGTTTGTTGTTTATTTGTGTTGACATTAGCACGGGCTGCTCAAGACAACTGGACACATTTCAGTACTGAGTATGCCTACCGACATCCTTGGTAGAGCCTGAATACACAGGTATATTGTTCTTTTGGGTAGGGGTGCAGAAGTACAGAGAGAATTATATATTATTGTGTGATGTTTATCTTGCTGAACATACAGGGTTGCTGTGTGCCTGTTAGTCTAACAAGGCAAGTAGTCTGTCTGCGTAGCTCCCACTTGTGGACATATCTAGATGGTAGCCAGAGGTTAGCCTATTATTCTTTGTCTGTGCACCACACCGGTCTTTTCTGCACTGGAACAATGGCACTGTCACAGTTGGTTGCTAACAGTACATGGCTGCAACCTTTGATATTTCTGTGTTGTACTCCTACATAAGGGTATACTTGTGGGACTCGTTCCAAAGCTATTTGCAGAGTGTGTAACAGCAGACAAGCTGAAATGCCTGTGTGTTTCTGCCTTTGCCAGGCCTCTTATACACTCAGGTATATATTTGAACAGCCTCGGGGAAAGGTACATATAAGTGGAGTATACCTGTAATATATTATAGACATTAAGTTGAGACTGTGAGTGAATCAGAGCATATGTATTAATACACCTTTTCTGATGTGCATGCAGTGTGTACTATTACTTATTGACATTATTCATTAAGTATAATTCCCCACTCTTTGGCCTGCTGTCAGTACTTTTCAGAGGGATTCTGAGGGACAAAGCTAACATTTGTTTAGGAATCAAGGACATCCCTGAAAAGCAGTCACAGTTGGGAAGTATGGGCTCTGCCCTATTCAAATATGCCAGTGTTTATCCTGCTCCGATACTGTGTGGGGTTTGCAAAGTGCTACTGTAACATTATTTCCTGCTAGAATGGCTGGTTCTCTTTTCACAGTCATGTCATGCAATTCCACAACAACTGCTGGTAAAGATCCACAGAACAAGATTTGTATTATGACATTCCTATTTTCCCTTTACATTCACTCATTGTAATGCATGATATATTTATTACAGCACCAACTTGCTGTAAATCTACTGTGGTCTAGTGATATTTCATGCAGACTAGTGTGTCCAAGGTCCAGGGTTTGAGACTGACAGAGGTGTTTTATTTTGCTGCTCAGCAGAACAAGGGCCCTGCCATGCAGAGTGGCTAAGGCACTTTTAAACAGTTGTAAGCGGGTCTGCGCAGGTTTGAATGACACTTAGCGATGCTTAGCTAAGAGCACACATGCGCACACTCGCTTAAACCCACTTACTACTGCTGAAAAGTGCTTACTCCCGCTAAACCCCATGCTAATTTCTTTGAAAGTAAAGAAAATGGGGATATAAGAAAGTGGTGAAAAAGGGGGCACAAAGAGGGAAAGACAGTAGGGAAACATGCTCGGGATGTGCAGGACCGGTGTAGGGAAGGTCCACAGCTGCCCATTTCTTTACCAGCAACAGCTGTGCAGATGCAATAAATTTGAAATGAAATTTGAAACCTTCCACTCCTGAGAGAGGGGGTGAAGACAACAAAGTCTGTTGTACTGCCAATTATAATTATCAGTTTAAATGTCCAGTGGACATGTGTGCGAAATGGGCAGCTATGTATGGGGCATATTTTTTTTGTGGGAACAGATTGTCCTTTTTTTTTTTTTTTTTTTCAGGTGAGAGTGGAAAGTGAGGTAGAGGAAGTAGGTATATTTGGGGAGGTAGGTTGGGGAGGTAAACAGACAAGACAAACAAGATGCATACAGGGGCGGAGTATGACACATGAGGTGGGTGAACACAATTGACGGGTATGGATGTTTGGAAATCGCAAGCCCATGAGCCACAGATGGTAACAGTGGAAGATCCTCACCCATGGGCAGTCACAACTGCACCTTCGCAGCCCCGAGGGTGGCTGTGCTGGGGGCTGCATAGGAGGGGCAGACTCACCCATGTGTCACGCCACTCTCGCCTCGAGCTGGCGTAGGGGATCAGCGACTGAATCCTGGATCTCCCTACGCACCACAACCCTGACCCTTCGGAGGGTGACAGGTGGCCCTCCTCCACCCACGACTGCATGGGGGGGTGAGCCCCATCCCCTAAAGTGCTTCCACCTGAAGGTGGCACAGGACCAACGGAGGAGGGGAGCCCGGGCTGGGCACCGGACCTGCTGGTGCCAGGTGCAATCGCCAGCTGAGGAGGGACAGGTGGGTCCTCTGGGACCCGCCTTCTCATATGTTCTGTGATTAGGTGTGTTTAATTACAACATAAACAACAACATTCCAAATTAGTTGTACCATCATGCAGTAATAATCCCATTAACCAAAAACACCAAGGTTCCATCAGTTGAACAGCAAGCATAACACATGCATATATTGAACGACAGTGGACATTCTAACAGCATGCAGGGATGATTGGTGTCAACAGGCCACCAAGATTGTGGTGTTTGAACAGGGCACATGCATCAAAGTAAATGCAGATATTTATAGAACAATAGGACATATGTCCCAACAAATGTTTTGAGATTAGACATACCCATTGAGGTGTGGAATTGCATTGTTTATGCACATACAGTAGGGTGTAGAAAGAAACCTCAATTAACATCTTATAAGTACTTTTAGTACGTGGCCTGATGAAGATTCGTTGAAAGCGCTAGCCCTGTGTTTTAATTACTTTAATAAACGTGGTTTCTCCTGGACGCTTGGATTTATTCTTACATGCTGGTTGCGTGTTTTTTCTACAAGCTATTGCCCAGTGGATGAGTAGGTTCGAATGAACACTCCATGGTGATTTTGACTCTTTTTTATTGGATTAAGAATTTGCAAAGTAAAGCTGTTTATAGGTTACAGCTTCGTTTCTTTTTGTGGAACATTTGGTTACCTCCTGTGACTGACTTGAATCGAACATAGCAAGTATACTTCCCACTATTTAAGCCTGTTTTTTTGTTGTATTTTACAACATTCCAAATTAGTTGTAACAGCATGCAGTAATAATCCCATTAACCAAAAACACCAAGGTTCCATCAGTTGAACAGCAAGCATAACACATGCATATATTGAACGACAGTGGACATTCTAACAGCATGCAGGGATGATTGGTGGCAACAGGCCACCAAGATTGTGGTGTTTGAACAGGGCACATGCATCAAAGTAAATGCAGATATTTATAGAACAATAGGACATATGTCCCAACAAATGTTTTGAGATTAGACATACCCATTGAGGTGTGGAATTGCATTGTTTATGCACATACAGTAGGGTGTAGAAAGAAACCTCAATTAACATCTTATAAGTACTTTTAGTCTACACTACATTCCTATTGACTGCAGGTGTATATCCCTTACATGTATTATTACACTTGGCAACATGCATTAGGTTGTGTAATGGGTTTGGCTAGTTCATTATATACCTGACCTATATCTGACATACTAACTGTCCAAGATGCAGATATTACTACTACATAGTTATTTATTTTATTTATATTTCTATATCTACATATCTGGATGTGTTAACGTGACATTTTCAGTAAAATTTTTACAGAACCCTACATTTCATGTAGCACACTCACATTTCTGGGGAACACATAAACAAGCTACTCGTTTGCCAGATTTACTTATGCATGCCAGCCAGTAACTGACTGTTGAGGACGGTATATATGCTTCACAGCTACTGGCACTTCCATCATCCACTTTATATGGGACTGCCCAACTGTGGGTTGACAGCACTTATTACAACAGTACTATTTGTATAATGCAAGGGTACAACAACATTTCAAAGTAAGTGACACAGACACACTCCAAGTATTATACCTTTATTAATTACATTACACACTTTTCTACAGTGTATATGGAAGACATATTCAAGACATATTATGCCTTTATTAATAGGTTACAACACTCTTTTTCAGGCTCGCTCACTTATTTTATATGACAGTACATGCAGAGATATTATTCTGGACTTATTTTACCTTTTTTAATGGGTTACTACACTCTTTTTCTGGCTCTCTGACTTATTTTATATAACAGTACATGCAGAGGAATTATTCAGGGCATTTTATGGCTGTATTATTGGGCTACAACACTTTCTTTCAGGCTCTCTCACCTATTTTATATAACAATACATGCAGAATAATTACTAACCTGCCTGGTGGTGCAGCCTTAGCAGCCTATCTGCATAAGCTTGCTGATTCGCAGCATGGACACCTGCAGCTGTGAAGTAAATGAAGGGATATTGAGACATACCTATTCATTATATGGACTAAATTAGCATGTCTTATATACTGCATTCCATGGCTACCTACTCAGCAGTGGGGCATTTTGCATGTCACAGGCCTCCTGTAGCCATTGGTTCAGTAGGTCCTGCTTCCGTCTCTTCAGGTCTGCATGGTGGTGATGGACCTGCTCACCAGTCTGAGGAACGCCTGTGGCACTGGTGGGATCATGAGCTAACTGGTTCCAAGCCTCTGCTTTGTACTCCGTCCCTTGGAACTGGCCCTGTAGGAGTCTTGACTCATGAAGGTGGACAATGAGCCAAACCATGTATTTTGACTCCTCGATGCCCCAGTGTTGCACTCGAAAGCGAGTACCCTCTTCAGCACCAGCCATTCTAACTGCAGATGGGAGCTACAATCAGTTATGGTAAGTATTTCCGGCTATGGGGCTTAAATATGCCGCATTTCCCACACTTTTTTGTGATTGGCCGTTTTTGAAAATTCTCGGCTGACTGCAGACCTGCTTAGCAATGGTTAATCTACCATTTATAAGTATATGTATGTTAACAGAGGATTTTTATCCTAAGCTGTCATGGCTTAGTGGTTCAGTACTTTGATTATGGTGCACAGTGTCCTGGGTTTGAACCTTGCCATTGCTTTTTATTTTACTACTCTCCAGACAGGCTAGCGGGTGTGGCTGTGTTTAGGCAACTTTGCTCTATGTTGCTCCACGTTGTCCGATGGTGCACTGGTTGGCGTGGCGCCCACCTCCGCACAAACCGATTGTGCTGGGTAAAGTGCTAGTTAGCTATGGGCAACTATATTGCGCTGGGTAAAGCGCTGTTTAACTACGGTCAACAATATTGCACTGGGTAAAGCGCTGCTTAACTACGGGCAACTATATTGCGCTGGGTAAAGCGCTACTTAACTACAGGCAACTATATTGCACTGGGTAAAGCGATGCTTAACTATGGGCAACTAAATAGCGCTGGGTAAAGCGCTGCTTAACTATGGGCAACTATATGTCAAGATCCTTTATAAATATACATTTTGTTCACTGATACATAGGCCATTTCAATGCATTTTAGTAAAATTTTAATCATATATGTCAGGAATTATTTCATATACTAATTTAAAACATAAAATAGAAAGGGGAGTGGTGAGACTCGAATCGTGAATGCCTCCTCTTTGTGCAAAGGCTCTACAACTACGCTATTGCTATTTGGCTTAATTTGCATAACTATTCCTTATTATCTTCTTCATTGTCGAGATTGCTAACTGCAGCTAAGCAATGGGCACACCCGCGCAAACACGTGCAAATACGGAAAGCTATATCGGGAATTAGAAAAAAAATATATAAAATTTTTACTTTTCATAACTGTAGTGGGGGTTTACAGTGTAAGGGAGTGTAGTGTTGGGTACATAGACATTTGAGCGGACTCACTCATGTGTTTTGACATTTCACAATTCAGACACTTGCAGGGGCGTGGACCTTTGGATTGCTCAGCAGTCGGACACTCCCCCTGCCTTCCTGCACGATCCGTGTTGGACTTGCAGTGGAGTCAGCATGCCCTCATGAATATGCATGGCACTCTAACATCATACCGTTCAACTGCAGTTTCCGAGTAAGACTTATTTAGTCTTACATGGAGGATTTGTGAATCCGGGGGATTATTTTCTGATTAGCAGCAAGTGTTACATAGTTCAGTTATAAGCAAAATATTTATTGGAGAACAATATGGGCTACATATAAATGCAAATATTAAATTAACAGAACTCTACAAAGCACAGTTAACAAAGTAAAATTGTGTAAGTAAACTTACCATAACAGTAGATATTCGAGTGATCACTGTTGCAGTAGCCTTAGCTATATGGAGTATGTCCTGCCAAGGATATAACAGCTGGCCAACTTCTAAAGTTTCAGGGCACCTTCCATCATGCACCCCAAACCATAGTCAACTATAATATGTATATAAATATGTAGATATATATATATATATATATATATATATATATATATATATATATATATATATATATATATATATATACATACATATATATATAGGTCTACTTCGTAAAAATGCAAAACCAAAACACCGAAACTCACAACAACGAGACCAAAACAACGAAACCCCAGAACACCGAAAACTATGCAACTTTACCACGCACACATAACACACAAAAACACACACACAACTTCCCCACACTACCAAATGCAACTCCCTACACTAGAGATAGGCAGGGGGGCAAGCCCCCCTGCACCCCCCCACATGGGGGGCTGCCCCCCTTCTTTAATATTTTAACTCCGAGATCGCACAAACAGACACACAAGGCAAACTAACACCCACACAGTACAGTCCCTCACACATACACACCACAGTCACAACACACACTTACACACAGCAATCCCCCTCACAAATACACTCACACATACACACTTACCTACAGCGGAACACCAGAAGTTCTAATTCAAACTCCCGTAACATCGGGATTTTGAATTTCGCTCTTTTCTGCGGTTTCGTTCTTTTGGTCTCGGTGTAATCAGTTTCGGTGTTCTGGTCTTTTGAAGTAGACCCATATATATATATATATATATATATATATATATATATATATAGAGAGAGAGAGAGAGAGAGAGAGAGAGAGGACCAAGTCGCTGCTTCTCATCTTCACAAAAATTAAAAACTTATCCGAAGAATTAAAAAAGCTTTGTTTGTTCCATCAAGGTAGTACCTGAGCTGTCTGTAGACATCCAAGGTGGGGAGTGTCCTTTCTCCCTTATTTTTACATTCAGGATAGAAAATGGGGAGCTAGATACTTTTTCTTAAAGTAAACTTGGGTACCACTTTAGGCATAAAAGAAAGATTAGTTAAAAAAAAACTGTCTCTTTGAGAAATGTGATAGGTTTGACTCATCATAAGAGCTTGCAACTCAGATACTCTTCTTGCAGAGGTCAAAGCATTCAATAAAATAGTTTCCCATGATAAAAAACTAAAGTCAGTCAGATTAGTTGGTTCCAACAGAGCAAGTGTTAGTTTAGGTTAGTTTCTCTAATACAAAATTAAGATCCCAAGGAGGGTTTCTCTAAGATAAAATTAAGATCCCAAGGAGGGGCCGCCAGTTTTCTTGAAGGCCTTTTCTGCTGAACCCCTTTCAAAAAATTTGACATGAGAATGTATTGAAAGAGGCAGGTTCGTGGGCAGACATGCTGAAATAGTCAATAAATGAATCTTGATGGAGGGATAAGAAAGGCTGTAGGAGAGTAACTCACACAAATATTGTAAAACCAGAGAAAACTAGCCCTGAATGGCTGCTGGTTATGTTGTTGGCACCAATTGGGAAACCTTTCCCATTTGCTAATATACGATTTTGTAGTAGCAGACTTTCTTGCTTCCATTACTACCTGCTGCACATCATCAGTAAAGAGGTGCATTAAGGGAATTAAGGCCCTATCATTCAGGCATTCAGTTAAAGTTGATTGGGGTCAGGGTGCATCAAACATCAATGACCTTGTGTGAGCAGATCCATTCTATGAGGAAGTTTGTGGTAATTGCCCTGGTAATTTCCAAAAGAGGGGAGAAATATGGTTCCCTTGATCAGATGAAGTCACCACAATGATCTTGGGGGATTCCTTCTGAACCCCTAGAATTCACCTGTATATCAGTGGAAAGCATAGAAAAGCAGACAGGAACATTGCTTTCCAAGGAAAGGAAAATGCATCTGTCTTCCAGGCATTCTTGCATGGGGTTTTGGAGCAGAATCTTACCAGCTGACTGGACAGAGAGGAAGCCAATAGGTTTGTTTGAGGAACTTTCCACAGATGGATCAAATCTGTGAAGGCCTCCTTATCTAGTTTCCATGTGTTGAGGGGCTGCCTTTGTCTTGCTTAGCTCGTCTGCCACACAGTTTTGGTCTGATACAATCTCGGATGCCCTGTAGAGTGAGACTGTGCTGTGAATCAATATGCAAATCTACCATGGCTATTTTGCAAAGTGGGTACAACCTGTTTCCCCTTTGCTTGCTGATATACCATATGACTTTGGTATTTATTGTAACAACAAGACAAGGTCCAGGGTACCAAAGATGATTTGAAGAATAAAGTTTCATGAACTAGGCTAACATTTCTTTTATATTTATGTATTTGCCCCTGTGATTGGTGTCCCACACACCTTACACATTTATACTTCCTGAAGCTGCCCACCAATCAAAGTCCAAGGCATCAGTGGTGACTGATGGCTAATGAGCAAGAAGGAAGAAGGGAAGGCCTGGGTTTAATGAAATATGGTATCTTCACCAAGTGATTCTTCTGACAAACCCCAGCACTGCAATTTGAAAAGACAAAGATTGTTGGTGCTGGGACCAAAGACACTTCAGATGCCATTGTATCTTTTTCATACAGAATCTTGCCAGGGGTATCATGAGAATCATAGATGCCATGAGACCCAAACTCCATAGACATTCTCTTGCAGTTACCAAAGTCTGAGTTTTAGCTTTAAAATAGATATAAATATAGATATTTTATTTCCTGTGGAATTAAAGCTCTGAACTGTGGTGTCTTTCTGACATACCCAGTAACACTCTCCTGTGTTAAGGAGTCAGAAATGACTTCTGTAATTTTCCTCGGAATCCTAGCTTGTGTAACAGATCTGTCACCCAAGTGAGAGATTCCTGACACTTTGAAAAATACTCTGCAAAAGATAAGCAAGTCATCTAAATATGATCAAAATGTGGATACCCTGTAGCCTGCAATGCTTTATAATTGGAGCTACACACTCTGTGAACACTCTTGGTGCAGTGAATAGTCCAAAGGGTGATCAGAGAACTGATAATATGATTCAGACACACAAAACATTAAGGAATTCCTGAAGTCTGCATAAATAGGGATATGATGATAAGCATATTTTAAATCTAGTGTTACCAGGAAACTTGAATGAGGAAGAAGATGAAACAGATTGTGAAGTGACATCATTTTGAACTTGGGCATTATCACAAACAGGTTTAGGAAAGAAAGCTACAGAACTGGTTCCCATGCATTTTCTTTCCTTGGCACTAAACACATTATTGAATAACAGAAGGGACTGGTTCTATCACTCTCAGGGTCAGTCTGTGTTGAAGGACAGGGGGAAATAAAAGAGTCTGCCCTGGTGGATGAGGAAATGCCTCCTGAAAAGAAAGGAGTTCCTCCCACTGCTGTCTGTAACCTTGATGAACAATCTTCAGGACCCATTTGTCTGAAACTATCTATTGCTAAAGATAAAAGTGGAGGCCGAGACTTTTTTAAAGGAAAAGTGACTGACAGGATGAAAGAGAGGAGGAGGTGAGAAGGTCCCTCAACTAGTCATTCTGACTTGTTGGACTGTCCTTGGGTTAGTAAGGGGCTTCTGAATTCTTTTGGAAGCCCCTTGTCATTTTTTTCTTAAATGTCTGTTTATCTATATTTTGCTGAGACTGTTTATTTTGCTTTTTGCTAAAACTGAAGGAGAAAGAGAATTCCTATGAAAATTCAGAAAAGGAGGGCTGAAAAATCTTAGAGATTACTAATAGCAACTTACCCCTTTAATCACACTTTTTGATAACATCTGCAGCAGAAAAAACAAAAAGGTAATCTCTTTCCAAAGGAGAATTCAAAAATCTAATTTTTCACATCGTCTGAGAGGTCATGAGAACACAGTCAGGCAAAACCTCCTCTAAACAGTACCTGTGGACATGACCTGGAAGAAGTATCAACAGAGTCGTACATACATTGTAAACTGCTGTGACTTGTAAAATGCAAGAAACTAAAGTATTTAATGCAGATTTCCCCACACAATCAGTCGTGAGGGACTTGGGCACCCAGGTTGATAGCAACCTGATTTTTGACCACCATGTTGCCTCCATTGTATAGAAGGCTTTCTACATGGCCCACCTCATACATAAGTTTCATCCAGGAACAAGGTCATAACATCCCTGTACTCCTCCCTTATCAGACCCATTGTTGAGTACAGTGCCCCCTTTGGCATGTACCTTGCCAAGCACATGCAGCAGTTGAACAGACCACAGAGGTTCCTGACCAGGAAAATACAGGGTCTCAAGCACCTGTCCTATACAAATAGGCTAAAAGCCCTGTCCCTCTACTCAGTCTCGTACAGACTGCTCAGAGATGACCTGTGTCTGGCATACAAGGCTGTCTCAAACTCAGCCTTGATGGAGTTGCTGCATATCCATAAGTCAAACTCCACTCGTGCAACCCACATGCAATGTCTCAACTTGGTCTATGACATTAATAGAATTTGTTGGTGGGATAGATTTGTGTCCCAACGACTCCCCCATCTGTAGAATAGACTTCCACTCCATGTCAAACAAAGTACCTCATTATGCCTTTTTAAGTGCAACCTGGACAACTGGATGGGAAACAGAAAATATACCCCTGGGATCCCACCTGTGTCCCTGCTGGATAGGGAAAACAGGTGCTGACTTTGTGGGAGCATGGGTGAAATTTTTGGCTAGGCTTATAAAGGCATCTAGGCCAATAGCCTAGTATTGTCCTATGAACCTATTTTTCTCCACAAGAAGAAACTGCAGACAAAATATTTCTAATTCTTATGCAATTAGTGTAAATGTTAACATATGATCCTGACAGTTCAAAATTCTGAAAATAAAAGTTGCAGAAGCATATACTTTTTCCAATATCTATCAATAATCTTCCCATGCTTATCAGAAAGAACAAAATTGGAATTAACCAAAGGTTTAGTAGGATTAACTAGTTATAGCTGCTTGGACAGGTTTGGGAAGAGTGTATAAAAATATAAAAGACTGAAAACCTTTAAACATTTTATCTGTCTTTTTAGGGAAGCAGGCTGACTTTCAGGAAAACATCAGGTACTGATACACATGTTCCAAAGCCAACAGAACTGGGGTAATGGATGAAAGTCCTGGAAATACATTTTGCAAGAGCTCACAGCATTTTCTCTTAGGGAATGAGAAACATTAGTGTTCTCCCACTGAAAGCATAGGATCATAAGTATATACTAGGCTAATATTGCCAGGGCCATTATAAGTCTAAATGTGCAAATATGCTTTCTTTATTAACTGTGAGTCCTTTCAGAGAGCTTTATTTCTGCAACAATGGCATATTCTGGAAAAAGTCCCAGAGAAAGAAAAAACTCACAGGGAGAATCAGAAACTAAGCTCTCATCTGGGTCTAAATATAAAATGGAGAGCACTCTGTATCTGTCCCTTTATCTTCCTGCCCTGATTCAAAATCTTAAATCTATTAAGGCAAAGAAGTATCCCTCTTTATTTTACCAAAACCACATTATAAGAAGGATCAATAGCTTGACTTATACCCTGAGCCAGACCCAATAAACTATTCCTGTTTAAAGAAATATCAGGAGGAGAAGGATCAGTAGATAAGTGTTTAGTTTTCTGTTTCTTTTTGACAAAAAAATGGAACCAGTAGTGTTAATAATGAAAGCAGCGACTTCTCAAGGGATGGGCACAAAATAACCAAATGGGGAAGTCTTCTCTGTTCCCTCTTGCAGGGCCTAAAAGAGTTGTTCTCCCTTTCCCACTGAGGGAATCCCAACAGCCACAGAGGAAGTGGCTAACCCCTGGTACATAGTGGCTGTAGGTGCCACACCAGAGGGATCTGAAATAAAAGATGAGATACCTGAGGAGCAAGCTATGGCTACAGCAGAGTCACCCACCTGTGTTTGAGGCAAATTTCTAGCCTGTTGTGGTGGCAAAGGCTGTTTGCATAGCTTTTCCTTTTTGTGTCTGGAAGAAGGAACAGTGGGACTGGTATTTTTACCCATCATCAATACAAAAATGGAGCCTCTTCCCTAGAGAAAACAAGCAACAAAAGCCAATAAAAAATTTTACTGGGTGGGTTTGACATACTGCGGTGTGTGGCATTTGTAAGGTGGCCATTTGCTTCCTTCCCCTGTGATACTTTTCAATGATTTGAACGTTCACTTTATTGAACATGTTCTCTTTTTGTCTCTATGGTTTGATTATGTAAAATAGACCTGTATCTATCTATCTATCTATCTATCTATCTATCTATCTATCTATCTATCTATCTATCTATCTATCTATCTATCTATCTCTCTGTCTGTCTAGCTATCTGTCCATCTTATCTATATTTGTTATTATAGCATTTCCTGTTGTTTCATCCCGCCATATTTCCTTAGCTGAGATAGAAGAAATATCAAAATTATAAGCAGAAAATATTATGTTTTTAGCATAATATTAGGTGGCAAATTCTGACTAGTGCTATGCTATGGCATGCTGCTATCATACATATCCTCATGTGTTAATGTGTGCATGCATACACATACACGTTCATATACACATGCATGCATACATGTAGACACACACAAACACACATACTCATGGATGTACGCAACACATGGATCCATGCAGAAACACATATGCGCACACACACACGCACACACACACACACGCACACACACACACACACACACACACACACACACACACACACACACACACGATTTACATATATACATCCTGTTATGCTACTATGATTCACATATTTATGTATTTATTGACATTTGATTACAAGGAAATTCTGCATGGGTAGGAGTCCATTTTCAGTGGAAGCCCAGGGAGAAAAGCTCCAAAGTATTACAAAACAGTTTGAGAGAAGTAAGTTTAGTCTTTAGAAATAAAACAAAAAAACAAAACAGATGCAGTTTAAATAATTATACCAAATTAGACATAATATGAAAACATTGGTTAAGAATAGATACAAGTTACGTGACAATGATTTAATACATAGCAAAATGTTGCAAGTTTCTAGAGAAATTAAGGGTAAGTTAGTATAATAGAAATAGGAATTACAATATTAAGTAAGAGAAAAGCAGGTTTATGGTATATTTAGAGAGAAAGCCAAGCGAGAGAATTTGACAGAAGTAAGGAAGTGAGTGAGGAAGGGAGATTTAGGAGATGTAAGGAATGACTTTGTTCACATTTAGGGATATCGTTTATAATTCTGACAATGTATAATTTGTCTTTTCGTACTTCTAAAGTGTGTACATTTTAAATTTCTGATTCAAAATCCATTGTTAAATCATTTCACACCCTTAGCTGAAACATAGCTATAATCTCCATCTATATGGAAGGAAATGCATGTTTCTCCAGTAATGTAGAATTTACCAAGAGTAAGTCCCTGGAAAAATAAAAACACTAAGTCAGTGTTACCCTAACTCTAAGTGCAAGAATACCTATTACCCACTTTCAAACTGGAACACTAATTGAAGATATAATCCTAGCCTTAAATATGTCCCTAAATAACAATGTAATCTTAATCCTACATGAAATTGTAACTCTTACTGTACCTTAACCCTTTTGGTAACATTATGATATCCCCATCAACCTCTGTTTCAGTAATATACTAAAGAAATTGCCTTTCTAGGTTATTATCTGCACGTTAGGCATCAAGGAGATATGGAGGCAAGCTATGCCATCTCTTATAGTATTGTTAGGTCATATCAGGATTTTGCAGAAATCAAACCACAGATTATGGAAACAACTGATAGCCTTAATCCTTTGTGTTAACTGCTATACTGATACAATCCCCAGAATTCAGCAAGCTCTGCACGGAATGCAGGAATAGTGTAGGAGCTGCTGGAGGCAATATAGCTGCTGTGCGATCCAGAAATAAGCTCCCAGGACATGCATGAGCGCTCCTGCACTATCCCTGCATGGACACAGCTCCTGTATGCAAATTACCCCATTTGCAGGTGAAAACCATGCAAATGAGGTGAATTTGCGAACCAGGAAGTAACCAAGTACATTTCTGCAAACAACAAAATGGAGCCATGACATCTCCAAATAAAGGGTGTATATAATGTGGAAATCATGCCAATGGCCAAATATATGGCCATTGGCATGGAAAACAGTTGCAAAAATAAAAAAAATAACTTTAATTTTTTTTAGCCGATTTCAGCTCTTTAAGTGTAGGGCAGCAGCGCCCAAACAGGATCTGGCTAAAAATAAAAAAAAAAAATACTTGAAATAACATTCTCTCCAAAAAAATCACAATTTTGCCATTATACTCAATGGCAGGCAGAAGACAACATGGCCAGTGAATAGTGGTTGCTAAGGGGGAAGGCTCAGTGTGGGAGATGTAACTAGGCATTAGCAGGCAATCCTATGCAAATGAGGGGAATTATACTGAATCCTAGATCCCCCCTCATGGATAGCCTGCACCCAACTGTGTCGGTGCTGAAAGACCATGGTGCAAGCCTAAGAGCTAGCTGACATCACAGAGGGGTGTGTCAGTCATACTGTAAGCTTATTGGAGACCTGTGGCTCCGGTTTGCCCTTAGCTTAGCAGAGCTAAGCAAGGGGGTGTGTCTGAGGCTGCCTAGCTCTCTTTACATTGTCTAAATGAGTGTGCAAGCCGCGCACCATGTTTAAAGTGGAAAAAATCAGTAGGAAGGTAATCAAGGAGAATTAGCATAGCTGGCAGGTGAAATGTATGAGAATTAGCCCAGTTACACAGGCAGCAGCCCAGCCCAGCACACCAGTATAAAGTATGCAAACACATTTCCCTCTGTTTTTTCCCACAGACTGTACACCACCAGTTTACACAAGTGGGGAAATTTTACCAAACAAAAGCAACAAAATGATAGGGGCTGCAGCACCTATCATAAATCAACATGTGGAAGAGGCTGAGTGTGGTAAGGATGAGAATGCTGATGACCAACCCACAGTGAGGAGAAGGAGAAGAGTGTACAGACCAAGGGTAACCTACCAGGGGCTACATGAGCTGGGGATAGTGGAATGCTATAGGTTGGACAGGGACCTCCTACAGAAAATTGTTGAGCTGTGTTGGCCCCACCTCACACACACAACCAACAGAGGAGAACCCATCCCAGTGGATACCAAGGTATGTGTAGGCCTAAGAATACTAGCCACAGGTACCTTCCAAAGCCAACTGGGGATATCATGGGGATCTCACAGGCGTCATCATCCAGGGTACTCCACCAGCTCCTGGATGCCATCTCAGCACATACCAATGAGCCTGTATAGTTCCACAACAGCTGTGAGGCATTAGCCAGCAATATGCATCTCTTCCACCAAATAGCAGAACGCCCTGAATTAGTTGGTGCTATAGACTGCATGCATATATGTATCAAATCACCACCCGGTGAGTGGGGTAGGGTCTACATCAACCGCAAGTGCTTCCCCTCCATCAACTGCCAGGTCGTGTGCGATGCCCAGGGCATTATAATGAATGTGTGTGCTGGCTATCCTGGAAGCTATCACAACTCCCACATCTGGCATTGGACACAGCTGTACTAGAGATTTGCCAATGGGGACATTCCTTACGGCCACCTAGTGGGGGATGCTAGTTATGCACTGGAGCCGTGACTGATAACACCCATCAGAAATGCACAAATACCCAGACAAGAACTCCATAATGAGGCACACGCACAGACCAGAATCATAATAGAGTGTGTGTGTTTGGGATGCTCAAGTCATGGTTCCGGTGCCTGGACACATCCGGTGGAGCCTTGCAGTACTCACCAGCTACACGTACCCAAATTCTCATTGTATGTGTCATGCTACGCAATATGATCCTGCGGAAACAGCTGCAGCAGGAACAGAATGGGGCAGGGACACACAGCCCCCACCATTGCCAAGCCCTGCACAGGCACAGAGTGACTCAGAGGAGGAACAACCTGAACCTGCATCAATAGGCAGAAGAAGGCATGCCCAGTATGCCCAGGCCATGGCAAAGAGGCAACGCATAGCACATACACTGACACGGTAGGAACCCAGGGAATGACACCTCTCTCTCTGACTCGCACATACAGTAAAAAGGATGCCACACATGACACTACCTGCACTTAACCATGTATAGGGAGTGTACTATATGCATCCAACATAGTCAGCCCTCCAGCACCATCCTCAATACTGGCACAGCCACAAGGTAAGTCACTCTCCGTATCAATTGCCGAATGGAGTAGTATGTGTTGTTACTTGTATCTATGGTATGGATGTGAGCATGCAAGGAAATCAGGTGGCTGAATGGGATGCCAGCAGAGAGTAGACATCTATAGTGGCAGCAAAAGATCTGTAACAAATACTGGTGTCACCATAGTAGCCAGTACTAGACAAGGTGACTCACTGCAGGAAATGTGCTGGGCCACATGTGTGTCCATAGGACACACACATGCCAGTCAGGGAGGCTCACATACCCAACAATAGTCTCAGCCAGCAGGACAGGCATAGAAAAACACAAACAAAGCCTGTGCTAAGGCCTCTGAGTGATGGCTATGGAGAACAGCCCCCCTACAGACCTACACAGACAGACTACAACAGGTCAGGCATTGGGATATTAGTTCTGAAGGGTAAGAAGTCAGAAACTGAAATGTAGGACAGTCAAACCTAAGACTTGTAGTACACTGATATGCCTCTAGTCAGCATGCTAGGTCAGAATACAGAATGAAATGGAGTATCTGAAATACCAGTACAGTCATAGCAAATGTGTACAAGCGTCAGGTGTGTCCCCCCACCAATCCTATGTAGAAATGTAGTAACATGTATGTGTAGGTATAATAACAGTGGATCACAGATTACCTGAGCTGGCCAAGGTAGCAGGATAGATTGTAGTATGTGTACAATATGCAGGGCTGTGCGTGTTAGGTTGGTGAGTGTTGTATATTGTGTGATAGTCAGTATGTATGCATGATGAGGTTTGTCCTGGAGGCCATTGGCCAGTACTGCCGATGACAGGGCCAAGTTCTCACAACTGCAATGCCAAAAACAATGCTTCCCAGCAAAACACATTCCAGCAGTAAGCCATAGTAAATGTTTGGAATTAATATGTGTCACCATCTGAAAGATGGACATGGCACGAATGTGGGCACAGACATACAAGCAGTATACAGGGGGAACTACCCCAGACAGAAAGTATATAATATTTAACTGTCAAATGGACACACCCTTGGAATTGTACATACAGGTTAGCAGCACATTATTTGGGCTTGTTGTAGGGAATACTGATGTCGTCTGGCCAAACACTGGCAGACCAAAAAGGTCACAAGTTATGAAGTATTGAGAAACAGCTGATGTCCCGGAACAAGCCAACATAAGTGGAATGCCCCATGCATATCTGTGAGTCAGATGCAAGTAGTGTCCATAGAACACATGCACCCAGCTCACCCCACCATCACCCACAGGTACCTCTCCGGTCTTATCCCTGCTGTTGGGAATGAGTACAATATGACCCCCACCTCTGTATGGCAATAGCTAAAGAATGCAGATTGAAGAACAGGTGTCCCATGCAGGTGTGTCCCTAGCTGTAAGCAGCACCCTGCCAGCATCCACAGCCCTGGATCAATAATGACATAAAGTATTGGCATGAACACCTTGCACAACTACCCTGCCACCCCAGGGGGATATAGTGTATTGCAGACTAGGACTGTAGGAGTGACAGAATGCAATGGCCTGCTACAGCTGGCCATTATCAATACCAAATGGCCTACAGTCCTCTGCCAAATGCCTGTATCTCACCCGTACTGCCAATGTATGTTATGTCATGGACTCCCAAATAACAACATAACATAGTCCACAGAACCCAAATACAAGGCCATGTGGACAAATCCCAGTAACATGCCCACAATGTCCTACTGAATGAACTGTGGACCAACACCAAATTACTGTTGAGATGAGGTGATAACTATAGGGAACATATCAGATAATGTTTGCATAATGTTTGGAAGAGGATGGGTGGCATGGAGCGTGAGAAGTTTGAAACTCAGCCGTGTGCACATACTATCCCTGGCTGCAAACACAAAAATGGGTGGCTACAAACCTGCTTGTAAATGACAGTGTGAAGGGGTAATGTCCAGAATTATCACTCCTGCCTCTGGGTAACCTGTGTGAATATGTACAGCTGTGAGGTATGGCCACAGCAGGATATTGCCATACTGTCACTTCGATGGATGTACAAGCATGGGATCCTCAGCCATCACTGTACCAAGGTGCTGAACCATTTACACAGACCCAGCAGCAAGTGTCTGCAGCTTCCCCTCCAGAATGGCATAATCCTGCAAGAATATGTAGGCTGCTGACCACAATACTGGACACAGCTGCATTCACCCTGTGTTGCCCAAGATATCAGTGCAAGCAAATATGTATACCTGACAGTACTTGATGACATAAAACATCACAGTGTAAAACAGCACATATGTCTGAATATCTCTAACACCAACACCATGTAGCAGAAGCAGCACAGACATAATTACCTACATAACCCAATATACTTTGTCCATTTTGACCCCATATTGTCAACTGATCTAAAGATATCTAGCAGAAACAGGTTGCTAGCTGTAGGTGTAGAACACACCTGCACTGGATTACAATCTACCTGGGACTGATTCACACATTCAGTACAGAAGGTCACACTGGGCATGCTCCCACACTTAGAGAAATGAATGCCATGTCAGACAACAAAATACTGAAAGGTCATACTGGGCATTTTCACACATGCAGAAATGAAGCCCATGTCTGGCAACAACAGTGGATCATACATATCTGACAGTCATAGATGTTGGTGCACACACTCCTCCGTATACACCAGTCATGCTTTGCATACTCATTGGATAGGAATACACACATATATCCAAGGTCAACACACTATAATAGGCCAAAATTACACATACATAGATGTGTGGAAGAGAGTGACAGACAGTGACAAAGAGCCTCCCATCCTGAGGCCTGTCCCACCCAGCACACATCCAATTGGCTAAAACCACATGATGTGCAAATGTCAATCACCGTAGACATTTGCCTCTGGTATCCCTCAGCACTATAGTGTCTGTGGTGTTTGTGCTAACATGACTGTACAAATCAGTAGTCATCTAGCAGTTGTATACACATACCTGTGGAATATAAACCTGTGTGTGCCTGAGTGTTGTGTGTCTGCCTCTAGATGAATGGGTTATGGACCATGCACACACACTGCACTCCCCATTGCCCTACTATGGCAAGCCTGCTGATGCCTTCACCTTGAAATACACCTTTGGTGAAGCAATAGCTCAGTAATCACCATGGCACATCCTATGCCTGCGTAATGCTGTAGTATGATGTACTAGTTAGGTAGAAGTTCTAATCCCAGAGATAGCAACTGTGTGTGTGTGTGTGTGTGTGTGTGTGTGTGTGTGTGTGTGTGTGTGTGTGTGTGTGTGTGTGTGTGTGTGTGTTTGTCTGTGTAAGGATCAATGCTTTTTAGGCCATTCACACTCACTACAATTTCAAATGCCCTACTTTGGCAGGGTTGCTGATGTCATTCACTTTGAAATACACCTTTGGGGAAAAAATAGCCCAGTAGTCTCCATGGCATGGCCTATAACTGCGTAATGCTGTAGTGTAAAATTCTACTTACGTAGAAGTTGTCATCCCAGACATGGCAATTGTGTGCGTGTGTTTGTCTGTGTAGGGATCTATGCTTTTTAGGCCGTTCACACTCACTGCAATTTCAAATGCCCTCCTTTGGCAGGGCTGCTGTCATTCACTTTGAAATGCACCTTTGGGGAAGGGCTAGCCCAATAAGCTCTGTTGTGTGTGCTATAACTGTGTAATGCAGTAGTGTGATATACTAGTTAGGTAGGAGTTCTATTCCCAGACATAGCAAGTATAAAAGATTGTGCATTTGTCTGTGTAGAGATCAGTGCTTTTGAGGCCATTCACAGTCACTGAACTTCAATGCTGTACTGTGGCAAGCCTGCTGATGTCATTCACTTTGAAATGCACCTTTGGGGAAGACGTAGCCCAGTAATCTCTGTGGCCTGTCCTATTACTGCATAATGCTGTAGTGTGATATGCTAGGTAGGTAGTTATTTTGTCTGTGTAGGGATCAATGCTTTTGAGGCCATTCACAGTCACTACAACTTTATTGCCCTACTTTGGCAAACATGCTGATGTCATTCACTTTGAAATACACCTTTGGGGAAGGAGTAGTCTTGTAATCTCCATGGCGAGTGCTATAACTGCATAATGCTGTAGTGTGATGTACTAGTTAGGTAGAAGTTCTAATCCCAGACATGGCAACTGTAAGACTTGGCATGTGTGTGAGTTTGTCATTTGTATACTGTGTGGAGATAGCTAAGAGTATGTAACAACTGGACTCATTGTGGAGGGGATTTTGCAAATTTCTTATATGGTGGGCCTATTATATGTCACAATGTCTACTTTACAAGGATAACAGATGTCAAACAGCAGAGAGGCTGGGCTAGACAAGCCATACCCCTACATGTGACATCATGGCTTGGCAAACGATATAGGCAACCCTTGTATTACCCAGAGAACACTCTCCACCCATGTCTCATACACAAATACACTCGGCTAGGCAACCACCACTATGTTGGTAGTTCCCTGCATATTACCCACAGATAGTAACCATGGTGTAATTGCAGTGGAGTACAGAGGGCATGGCACCCTGTCTCATCCCTACAATAGGCAAATCATTGCATACAGTGGTCTTTCACTATGTTCCCCACTGGACGCCTGCAACAACTGTAGAGCCAGCAAATGTAACCCACAAAAGACATACCATGCCTTATACACATGCCCTGTATGGACAGATGCCACTGACACCAGGGAATACCTGTATAATGCTGTCAATGTAGGTCCAGGGTCGACCTGGTGTCCATTGCCAGTTCTCAGCACATGAGGCCAGGAATGGCACATCTGATGATAACAATCTGTCTACACTACATGCCCCAGACACCCTAGGTACACTTCCACATGTCACAGAACATGCATGTGGGACATTTGCACATCCGAGACACCTTCCATGTCATGGACTATAGAACACATACATGGCAAGCATTGCACAGCACTGGCCACCCACAATAGTAACCCAGATGACTGGATGGTGAATACAATACCCACCTGTGTGGGCCAATCCAGACACTACACCCCTGAGCTACACTGCAGACCATTGTCATGTGGCCTGATGCCAAGGTATACATTTAACCTAGCCTTGTACAGCCATCTGGTGCAGTCAACCACTACACACCTGTGAAGCAATGCACCCATGCATGTCAGTGCTGGCAACCTGTGTCTGTGTGTGTGTGTGTGTGTGTGTGTGTGTGTGTGTGTGTGTGTGTGTGTGTGTGTGTGTGTGTGTGTGTGTGTGTGTGTGTGGAGTATAATGATTTGGATACCATTCACAC